>NC_133655.1:72539354-72719354 GCF_009905375.1 Apium graveolens
GTAACATTTTAATATGTAAATATGTTACAAAATGGAGTTTTAGTAACACTTATTTCTGTTTTTATAACATTTAAGGGTATTACAATAGAACTTTGCAACACTTTAGTGTAACATTTTTATATTTAAAATATTACAAAATCGAGTTATTGTAACATTTTTTGCAACATTTTATACTATTTGGAACAAATTTTGGGTTTTTAGTAACATGTGCTTGCAACATTTTTATCTCCTAGTGTAATACTTTAAATGTATATGACAACATTTTTGTGCAACACTTTTATATGGTAAAACTGCAATATGCTGTTTGTGATGACAACATTTTTGTGCAACACTTTTATATGGTAAAACTGCAATATGCTGTTTGTGATTACAATAACCTGACAAATACTTGTCAAAATCCTGAAAACACATTCCAGTTTGCAATTTAGCAAATCTAACAATAACAAGTGGCAACAAACCACATACTGCATCATAGTCTAAACATCAAACCAAGTACTGATAATAGTCTAAATATCAAACCAAATACTGATAATAGTCTAAACATCAGCAACAATATTCTTGGACCAAAATATCAAAAGACCAAGTACCAAAAGTATGCACATAGAAATAAAACTACTGAGCATCATTCATCAGAAATTGCAGTTTCAGTATCATCCTGTTCGCCGTCCACCTGATTGTCATCCTCCAAATTCTCATCACCATGATCACTATCCTCGCTTTCACCCGTAGCAGCAGCACAAAGCTCTTGAACATCAATGTCGCTGAAATCTGGATTGATTTCTCCAAGTCTTGCCACCACTTTGGTCATTTTAACAAACACCTTTCTTTCTATCATCTCTTGCATTTCAGCCATGAGTTCCTCCCTTATTATGTTTTTCAAGTCAGTGACATCAGTAGACACAGTACTGCCTAGATCTTTTAGCTGCTGAGCCTTCTTTGTTTTTCTGCATTTCCCCGATCTGCCAAGAAGCCAATTCGGTCCATGACTTGGTTGTTTACCAGCTTGGTCCCCACTGCCATCTTCAGCAACCAATGTAGTCTACCAAATTAACAGGTATAAAACATTAGTATCATGTTCCGTAGCTTAAAAATGAAAATTAAAATGACTTGCTCCCTATAACTGAAAATGAGTAATTTAAATTACCATGTATTCGCGTCCTTCTTTTCGTTTACGGGTTTTCACATAAATTTCATCCCTGGGAGCTAGTTGCTTAGGTGACATTTTTTTCTTTGCTTTCTACAAAGATAAACCAAGAACTCAAGAAAAATTTACAAGAAAAAGTGAACCTATGAAATCGTAAATAGATAATAAAAAAACATCGATTTTATAAATTATGGACATACAATTTTCTCCCCAATTTGTGCAAAGCTTTTACGACCAGCAATGTGCGTTTCAACAATTAACTTGCGATTTTTAGCATTTTTCTGAGCTCGATCCTGATCATTCAATAATGTGCAAACAATTAATTAATTTCCAACATGATGTAGAGTACTGGCTAGCTGTTCAATATTTAAAATGCATACCTTCATGTCTTTATCCCCCCAGTATTTAAGTAAAATCTTAAATTCTTCGACTGAAACAACATTTGGCCTATTTTTGAGTCTGTCCTCGTCATTATCATACTTAAGATAATGGTTCTTCTTAAATCGGCTTTTGTGCAGCCTCCACAAAGCACAAATTGTTCGCAATGTGTACGTCCTTCCTTCCTCAGGAATATCATATTTTGACTAGCAAAATTAGTTAAAATTAGTGCAACTCGATCTAAACCTAAAGACAGTACAAAATACCATAGTAAATTATCGTGTTTATGTTTCCGGTTTACCTTAACAAAACTGCAGAGCTCTTCCTTCTGCTGTTCAGGAAATTTATGCCAAGAGAGGCAATCAAGTGGGACAGACTGCCTAGCCAACGTACCTAAAAAGTTGGTAAATTCAGAGAGGACCTTGTCATCATCAGCGATGGCCTGAAGCTCGCAATTCAGTTTAATGACCTTTCTTTCATCAAGCCTTCTTCTGTAAATGTCATTCATGAGTGTAAGTCCTCGACGCTTTCTATTCTTGGGTGCACCTTAATTAATAGTTGAATGCCAATTAAATCAAGAAAAAAATTAACAATAGAATTAAGCCAAAATCAAGAAATAGAAATTGACCTCCTAAATTATCATCACTCAGTTCCTCATCAGGTTGTGGCTCAGATGTTTGACCACCAGCATCCCCTAGCCCTTTATCTTTTTCAAGGTTCTTTTGACATTCTTTCATTAAAACATAAGCTTCCATCGTACCAATTCCTAAATTATTGAATTTTTTGGTAGGAGCCACTTTCAATGGGAAGAATGGTGATGTAACTTCAGGTAAGGGAGGGGGAGGTGGCAGTGGAGGGGTTAATTCTCGAGTTGATTGTTGGGGTGATTTTTCAGTGGGTTCAGTAGGAGCTGTGGCCCTTGAACGTGTGTTCGGTCTTTTCACCGGAATGGTCACCTTTTTATTTTTTGCTTTCTTGTTACCAACTTGCTCAGCTTTCTTTGCAACAACTCGCACATCTTCTTCTTCAGCATCGGACAAGCTCTCATGTTCGGGAATGTACTCCCTATCAACTTCCTCATCATCATCAGGTGGAGTGATTTTTGTGCCTTTCTTATCTTTCTCCGCATTTATTCCCAACTCCTTCAACTTCTTTTTATTTTCTTCAATCTGCGACATTCTTTTCCTCTCATAATCTGTTATCTGAAAAAAAAGGATCAAATAATAATTAGATCCAAGGCATAACTGATAAGAGTAATTACATGAAAATATAAAGAAATATTACCTGCAAATTTTCAAGAGCCAATCGACGACTTGTCCTCTGTTTCTGCAGGGCATCCACTATCACAAAATTTCGTTTTGCTTGTAGACCTGTTGATGCAATAACAGTTTAAGAATATGTAACATTTTAACATGCACAAATTGAATGCATCATCAACATGAAAATCTATTACCTTCAAAAAATTATGTTCTTGGTCGCACAACTACATGGGGCTGAACCTGTTACTTAGCCTCTACAGATTGGTCAACCACATCATCGACATAAAAATCCAACCTTTCACCTTCAACTTTGCTTAGGAATGCAGTTAAGTCAGCGTCGGACTGAATCAAGTGCCAACCTGAAGGAACCTTCTTCACATAAACACCACCAATTTCCTTGTATTTCAACACATCTAGCACATACTCCATCAGAACCGTGTATGAGAATCGGTCTGCATCAACATACTCCAAAATCACTTTACAGGTCCCACCGACATATTTGGATTTTGTAAAAGTTCCCTTGTGAAAGAACCTGAGAACATAATCTGTACTTGCCATCCTGAAAATTAAAAAGTACAAACAAATTGTCAGTGATATAAATACAAGTCCTAGATGTTACAAATTAAAAAAAATAAGAAACTAATTGAGGCTCATGTAGAAAATAGACAAATAGATTACAAACCAACGCAAGTTCCAAATAAATTACTACTCAAGTTACAAACCAACTCAAGTTCAACTCAAGTTCAAAATAGATTACAGACCAACTTATTCAACTAACAAATTACAAAGCAAACTCTAAGTACCAATTATATAAAAAAATATTAGTGCCATGTCATATATCAATATCATTCAGGTCTTCATTAGGTGTAACAGGGAATTGTTTTTTCGGGACATCATCTCTGGACCAAGTGAATGTATCAGGTATGTCAACTCGCGGGATATAACCTATGTCAGACACTTCTTCTGCTCTAGTCAACCCATATTCTACTTCAGAGTATTGATCCTTTGGATATTTCTGAAGAACAAATTGTAAATTCTTTTCAGCAGGATATTCAATATAGAAGACCTGTTGTACTTGTGTAGCGAGGAAAAAGGGATCTTCCTTTTGACATAACCTACTAAAGTTCACTCTTGCTAACCCATAGTAATCCCCAGCTTTTTGGTACCAACAACACCTAAAAACCACTACTGACACCGCACCCCAGTAGTCCACTTCAATAATCTCCTCAATTGCACCGTAGTATCCCACATCCCCAACTATTGGGTTCTTATCTTTTGCACTCGCAAAACTGGTGGTTAAGGCAGTGAGGAACACACCAGAGTTTTGTGTTGTACACCTACTATCTCTGAGCTTGGTGTGAAATCTATATCCATTCACATTGTAACCTGTAAATCTCTTTGCCGAATGAAGAGGGCCCCTTGCCAATGAGGACAATTCCAGTGAAATTCCATCTCTTTTTTGAACCACATCTTTCAACCACTTTTGAAAGTCAGTTGTATGCATTCTTTTGCGCTTATACCTCTTTAATTTGTCATCTTTTTGAACAAGGGTATGGTGTTCACTACAATTGGATTAGCAGCAAGTTAGCACAATATTATAATGTCTTAAAGTTTTTTTAATTAATCTTGATTTTTGGTTGTTAATTAGAACTTACTCTTTCAGCTTTCCGATTTCCACGTTTTCACAGTTGAATAATATGTACCGATGAACATTTGTCCATGTCTTGTTGTCCAGATGTATAGACTTTCCTTCTCTGCTTCTCCGAGACCCGATAGGATATCCACCATCTGTATGACTGTCCTTGGTATCGGTCCCACTCTTAGACTGCTCATCAAAAAATCTAGAGCAAAATGTAAGGCATTCTTCTACCAAGTAGCCCTCTGCTACGCAGCCTTAAGGTTTACTCCGATTCCGAACGTATGACTTCAATTTGCACAAATACCGTTCAATTCCAAACATCCACCTTAAGTGCACCGGTCCACCAAATTCTATTTCCTTGCACAAATGAATTGGTAAGTGAACCATTATATCAAAAAATGTAGGTGGAAAAATCATTTCAAGCTCACAAAGTATCTCGATGATTTCCTTCTACAATTTTTCAACATCTTCTAATTCAATGACTTTTCCACATATGCCTCTAAAGAATGCTCCCAGCCTCATTAATGGAATTTCTACCTCAGGTTTCAGAGTTTTTACAACAGCAAATTGTAATAGAAATTGCAGAATAAAATGCACGTCATGACTTTTGTAACCCGATATCTTTCGCTCCTTCATTTGAATGCACCGGATGATATTTGATGCAGATCTGTATGGTAGCTTAGCATTCATTAGAACTGAACAGAAGATCTCTTTCTCTTTTTTGGTCATATCAAAACTAGATGCCCTAATTTCAACATGTTTATCATCACATTTGACAGGGTGAAGGTCTTTTCTAATCCCCATTTCTTCCAAATCTTGACGAGCATTAAGATGGTCCTTTGTCTTGCCTCCGATATTTAATAAAGTCCCCAAAATCTTGTCACAAATGTTCTTCTCAATGTGCATAACATCTAAGTTATGCCTAACCATATTATTGCTCCAATATGGTAGCTCGAAAAAAATGGACTTCTTCTTCCAAGGGCAATCTGATGTTCCTCTATTTCTTTTCAGCGGCTTCCCAAAATCATTTTCGTAACCACGCAATAGTTCTTCAACCTCTGCTCCGCTTAATATATCAGGACATGATAGCATTTCCACATCTCCGTTAAATCTGCGCCTATCGGACCTCCACTTGTGATCTGGAGGGAGAAACTTTTGATGGTTTAAATACACAACCTTCTTACTATATTTCAAATATGTCGATGAGGTCTCATAGTGACATGAAGGACAAGCCAGCTTTCCTTTCGTGCTCCAACCGGATAAAATCCCATATCCAGGGAAATCACTTATCGTCCATAATAGGCTTACGTGTAGCTTAAACGTGTTGTCTAACCTGGCATCATAAGTTTCTATTCCAACAGCCCATAACTCCTTCAACTCTGCAATTAACGGTTGCATATACACGTCAATTTCATTATCGGGATAAACTGGACCAGGGATTAAGGTTGAAAGAATTAGATTTTCGGGTTTCATGATTAACCAGGGGGGAGGTTATAATTTACGAGCACTATTGGCCAGGTGCTATGAGATATGTTCATTGATCCATATGGATTGAAACCGTCTGCTGCTAAACCCAATCGTACATTTCGCATTTCAGCAGCAAATTCAGGATATTTACTGTCCATCGACTTCCAACCCTTTCCATCAGCCGGATGCCTTAACCGTCCATCTTTCTTTCGTGATAAAGCATGCCATGTCATTGAGCTCGAGAAATCAGAGCTCAAGAACATTCTCTGCAGCCTTGGCTTTAAAGGGAAGTATCTCATCACTTTAGCCGGGATCCTATGATTCGATGCTAGTTCTATGTTTGCATCAGACCTGGCCTTCGCCTTCTTTTCAACTACTCTCCATCTTGATGTTCCACACTTAGCACAATTCTCCAGCCTCTCGTTTTCTGCCCAAAAGAGCATGCAGTCATTTGGACATGCATGTATCTTTTGGTAATCAAGTCCTAGGTCTTTAATCATACCCTTTGCCGCACTAAAAGAAGACGGAAGATTTACATGAGGGAAAACCTCCTTTATCAATTCAAGTAAGTCACTAAATCCTGATTCGCTAAATCCATGAATGCACTTTAGTTGATAAAGCCTAACTAAGAAACTTAATCGACTAAATTTTTTGCACTAGGGATATAACGGTTGTCCACCCTCCTTAACAAGGCGATAAAATTTCCTTGCGTCATCGTTTAGTCCTGTTCTACCAACGTGGTCAGTAACGTTATTAGTACCATATGCATTGTGTATCATAGCATCAAATTCATCTCCAAGACCTAGACCTATATTAATATCCATCTCATCAGCAACCCTATCTATCTCATGGGTTGAGACCTCGTAAATCCATTCAACGGAATGGGGACAAGGACCATTACAGACTAGATGTTCGTGTATAGCCTTAGCACCACTCCAAAAACGATTACCACATTTCTTACAAGGGCACTTAAGCTCGTTTCCTACGGCATATCGGGAAAATGCTTGGTTAACAAAAGCTTCAACTCCCTTCCTATATCTATCACTGTACTTGGGAAGTGTTACCCATTTCTCTCCTTCAACATCCATTTTCTACATAAATTTTTTGAAACAAAACCACAAAATTCACTTAAGTTTTGAACACAATCAGACAACAACAAGAACCAAGAACAAAAAAAACAGACCAAGAACAGGGCAGTTTGACTTATAATTACAACAAAAACACAAAAAAATAGACCAAGAACAGGGCACTTCTGACTTAAAATAACAGGGTATTTTGACTTTAAAACATCAAAAAATTAAAACAAAATTCTCAAAAATAGTCAGACTAAGAACCTACTAATTTTACAATAACACAAAACAAAAACAAAATACAAAAGAACAGAAAAAGCACAAAAAATACATAAAATTTTTACATGCATTCACAAATAATCAGAGAGAGGAGTGTTTGAAGAGTGAGAGAGATGAGTTTTACCTTATATCAAGCTTCAATCGAGTTTAATCGCGCTTCAATCGAGCTTCAAGTGAGAGAGATGAGCTTCAAGCCTTCGAGATGTGAGAAAGCCTTCGAGATGTGAGAAAGCCTTCGAGATGAGCTTCGAGTTGCGACGGAGAGATGTGGGAGAGGTGTGAGAGAGGTGTGTGAGGGAGAGATGTGAGAGAGGTGTGAGAGAGGTGTGCGAGAGAGAGATGTGAGGGAGGTCTGAGAGAGAGAGATGCGGGGGAGGTCTGAGGGAGAGATGAGGTAAATTTTTGTGTAATAGATTTGGGGGTGAATTTTTGTCCAAATAAAAGTGTATTCAATTTTTGGTGCCAAAATAAAAGTGTAAAATAATTTTTGGTATCCCGCCACCCTCAATTTCAGTGTTCTCGCCTGTGTTTTCGGTCAATTTGACCAAAAGCGTTACTATTATTGCAACATTATTTGAAATATGTTGTACGTTTTACAATTTTTTCAAATTGGACCTTAACCATGCAACACTTACGTATTTTATGTAAAACTTTTATAAATTATTGCAATAGAGTTGAAAAATTTGTTCTACTGCAACATTTTCTGCAACACAATTATATTTTGTGCTTGCAATAGGCCATATTTGGTGTAGTGATAAAAGGTATTTCCTGTTTTTTATATTGGAGATTCCAGTTCAGCGTCACAAATTTTTATATTTATTTTCACACCGGGGGGCTTAGTTGTGTTCTGAAAGAGTTCGAAAATAAAAAAGATTATTTTTCCTTAATTTTACAAAAAAACAACTTTGGGATTGCTGAAATATAGACAAACCAAATAATATTAATAATAAATATATAAAGCAACGGAACCATCATAGTATTTTTGAACTCCTACGAAAGGAAGGGTGGTAATTTGATCATTTACCGATCTGGGTCTGATAGATCCTAGTTTTTTCTTTGATGGAAGGTAAAGATCAATTTTATTATAGAGCCGATGCAATGCATAAAAGATACCCGTACAGTTGTGGTTATTCAATTCTATCTTTTTTTTTCTTTTTATTCTTTATCTTTCTTTTTTCTATTGATCATGCAAAATAGAAGAACCCCTCTTTTTCTATACCATCAGGGTAATGATTCATCAACCTGCTAGTTCTTTTTATGAGGCACAAACGGGAAAATTTATCCTGAAAGCGGAAGAGCTGCTAAAACTGCGTGAAACCCTCACAAGGGTTTATGTACAAAGAATGGACAAACCCTTATGGGTTGTACCTGAAGACATGGAAAGAGATGTTTTTATGTCAACAACAGAAGCCCAAGCTTATGGAATTGTTGATGTTGTAGCGGTGGTTGAGTGAAAAGCCCAGATTTTTTTTCGTGCAAATTCTCGATTTCCTATTTTATATTTTTGCTGAATTAACTAGAAAATTAAATAGAAGTAATTAAAAATCATCAGGTTAGGATTGATCTAAACCAGCCCATTATTTATATGATATGATTCAACATGCCAACTATTAAACAACTTATTAGAAATACAAGACAGCCAATCAGAAATGTCACAAAATCCCCTATGCTTTGGGGATGCCCTCAGCGTCGAGGAACATGTACTAGGGTGTATGCGCGACTCGTTCAGATCATGAGCTGGGAGAAAAAAGAAAGAAAACCTTTTCTAGTATCAATGATCAGTACCGGGGAATATGATGGAATTTAAAAAGAAGTCCGTTCATTTCAATATAAAAAAATCTATCCATTCTATTGTGTATGAAAATTATGGTTTCCATTGATGCAAATCCAATCACCTCAATTTAAGATGAGAAGCAATTCTCCATTTGTAGCAAATCATTATCCATTAAGCGGAGAAAATCCTACTTAAAAATAAAAACATAAAACTTAGGTCCCTTTTGCAAGAACGGACTAACAGGGTTAGCTACCCAACCAACTTTCATAATTAAATACCGTTACTGTGTAAGTAAATCTAATTATGAAAGACCTATTACTGGATAATTTATGGGTAGAGCCAAAGAATGTGAATTATACAAGTTATCAATAACATCGATTAAATAAAGTAAAGGCTCCGGTGTATAGAGAAAACCTCACAGTTTAAGAAGTAACCATATAAACGAAGGAAGCCACTATTTCTTTATCTATTCTATTTTTTATTTATTATATTTTGATACCTAGTAAAATTAAAATTCCTATTTCGAAGTGAAATGTCTAGAAAAAAGAAAACAGTGGTCGGGAAGGATATAGTAGCCAAAGTCATTGGAATTTTTAGTTTGTACATTGGAAAAAAGCTTTGTTATTAATAGACTAGGAAAGGGAAAAAGAATAACTGAAAGAAAGGAAATATATTAGTTATTTGTCAAAGTTTTATTTATTCAATGACCAGAATTAGACGGGGAAATATAGCTCGGAGACGTAGAACACAAATTCATTTATTTACATCAAGCTTTCGAGGGGCTCATTCAAGACTTACTCGAACAATTACTCAACAGAAAATAAGAGCTTTGGTTTCGTCACATCAGGATAGGGATAAGCAAAAGAGAAATTTTCTCCGTTTGTGGTGTTAGGTCACACAACACTATAGAAGGGGGTTGAATATAGTGTTTATACAATCAATTTATCAACACAAGTATGTAACAGTAATCAAGTATATTCAATAAACTCTGTTACAATAGAACAGTTGTTCTCTCTCAGTGATGAACAATATCACTAAGAGATGCTAGGTTACAATGTATAATGTTCACGATAATAATAACACATATAGTGTAAACCCTAAGCTGTGTTTATATAGTACACAGTTACAAGATATCTTCTAATTGATATGGAATATAATTATGTCTCCTAAAATATATCAATCAGATATTATCTTCTACAAGTCTTCTAGTCTTCTAACTCTTCATGCATATCTTCTATTAATTTAGTCACGATCCTTTCCTGTAAATCAACTGCTTTCCTTATCTGAAGTATCCGCACTTAAGTCCTAATATAAATCCAGACGACCTTAAGTTCTGATATAAGTTCTGACTTCAGTAAGTTCTAATTTCCAGTAAGTCCTGATATTAAGTTCTGAAAACTAAACACAACAGATTAGACATGGCATCTCAAATATATCTAACAATCTCCCCCAACTTGTAAATTATGAAAAATATACAAGTTAATAGATTTTATGATATCAAAAACATTTAAGTACAAATCTAATGAGAGTTTAAATAGACAACTAACTACAACTTACAGTCCTTGTAGCTTTTACCAATTTTACTGAGTCAATCTGAATCCAAAGTGATTCTTGACAAAGTTTGATATCAGTTTTTCTTCTGCATGCCTCAGGACTTGAGCTAGTGTAGCTCTGACTTGCTTCAATTCTTCATCTTGACTTCCAATCTGGTAGATTACATTCCTAAGTGCTGAGATATGATTTCTTTCTATACCATCACCAAGTCTGATTACTCTTGGATGAGATGAGTCTTCATTATAGCACATATATTTTTCTTTCAGAATAACTTCAAGTTTAGCAAAATCCTTCTTCATTGGAATTTCACTTCCATCATCTTCAACTATATTTGGAATGAATTCTGTAACCCTTGATCCATAAATTCTTGCTTTATCCCTTATGGTCTTCATGATGAAATTTGACCATCTTCTAGTAATCTCAGACTTTATCTCCAAAAGATAATGAAAGAATTGAAGTTCTTTCAGAGATTTGTTCAGCACATCTGATGCTGGCATTCTATATGTTCTTCCATCTTCAAGAAACAGAATCATTTTTTCTTTGACATTACTTTTGTCATGAGCATCCAATACCACTTGAACAGATATAACCTTATCAAGGTGTTTCTGTGTAACTTCTTTAAGAGGTTTGTCAGTCAGTAAGAATGGATCTCTAGTAAGTACTTCAACTCCTGTCTTGATCTTGGCTTCTTCAGAACCTAATCCAGCTCTGTTTCTTGCTTCTCTGGCTTTCAATCCAACAGTCATGAAATCAGATAGCGGATGGCTTTTCTTAGGATATGATGGATTAACATTCTTTCATAGGAGTTTTCTCTTATCAGTAATTGTCAATTTGTTCAAATCAACTTGAGCACTGTCGGAGGTTGATGTCTTGATGACTTGATTAAAATTTGTTGTTTCTTCTGTAGCTTGTTGTTCTTCATTCTGAACAACTTGAGCTATGTCAGAGGTTGTCTTAGATTCTTCAGTTATCTTCCTTCTCTTTAGAGTTTGAACAGTTTCATCTACTGCAGCAGCATCATCAAATACTTGAACCAGTTTGCATACAGGTTTCATCAGGATTTGAGGAATCTTCATCTCCTGTGTCTTTGTTGGTTCATCAATTTTTCCTTTCCCTTTATCCTTGGGAAAAGTTTCAACTTGTGATCTTGTCTTGGGCTTTGAAGCCTCATAATTTGACTTTTCCTTGATCACAATGCCTTTTGCCTTAGGCCTTGGAGGTTTCTTAGCATTAGAAGCTTTAGACTTAAGATTTATCTTCTCAGCTACAAATCTAGCTTCTTCCTCCTTGAGATTCTCTAAATCCATTCCAGGATAATCCTTGAGAAATAGTCTTCTAGCAATCTCTTCATCAAGTGTCTGAATTTTAGGATCTTTGTAGTAGACAGTAGTTTGCTTTCCCTTTAGCTTTAGAGTTTGTAAAAACTTCTGAGAGTCTTTAGATCCTGACTGAATCAGGATATCAGAACTTGACATCGGACTTTTAGCATGCACAGCATCAGAACTTGACTTTTTTTGTGTAGAAGATTTGCTAACATCAGAAATTACTTTCTGTGAAGATTTTCCTTGACCTTGACTTTGACCTCTACTCTTATCAGAGTTTTCCTGGTCATCACCTTTATCATCCTTCTTCTCCAGTATTTGACTAGTTGAGCATTTGGACTTCACCACCTTCTCCCTCTTTTTGGCATCATCTGGTAGGAGTAAAGATAGAAGAAGTTTTACTGAAGATTGGATTTCATTTAGTTGAGCTTGTTGAGAGGCTTGATTCTGCAGGACCTCAGTAATTTGGGCCTGTTGCTTTTCTTGAACCTTCTCAATAGCTTCAACTTTCTCATAAATAGGTCTGATAAACCTCTCTTTTTCTAGCTTGATCTCCATATCTAGCTTATCAGCTCTTTTCAGAAGTTTGTCAATTTTTTCATGAGTAATGGAGTGTTGACCTTGAAGGCTTTTGGTACTGAGAGCTGTGACTTTAAGTTGAGCTTTAAAGTCAGAGTTTGTCAACAACTCATCAGCTTTGGCAATATGTTCTGATAAAACTTTAGAGTTTGGAATGAAATCAGATTCATTCCACTTCTTGGTCCACTCAAATCCTCTGTGAGTTTCTTCCCAAGGAACAGGAGCTTTTTGTTCAACAAACTTTGTAAGCAGTTCCTCCTTTCTAAGAATGGGAGCATTAACTAGAGCACTGTCTCCAAAACTTGATAACATCTCCTCATCTTCTGATAACACAAGAGTGTGTGTAACTGAAGGATATTCTGGAACAACTTCATTTTGATCTTCAGTTTCCAGATCCAGAATTGGTGTAGATGGTATCTCAGCCTGTAAGATTGGAGAAGTAACAGTTGATGGATGAGCTGCAGTTGGAGCTTCCAGATAGAGAAGATAAGGTATATTCAAATTGTGAATATTTATTTTAGGACTTGTGTCTTGTTCTTTAACATTATCTGTAGCTTTGAGTGGAGAGATAGGAGGTGTGATCACTGTGTCATGAACAGTGTATTTAGGTGCTGGAAGGGCTTCAATCATAATTGGTTCTTGTGAGATCAGAGATTCCTAATCCCCTTCCTCAGCTTCTTCACATTGAGCTTGTGTAATCTTCACACATGCTCTCTTATTCTTTGATCTTGATTTTCTTGATGAAGGAGAGACATTTTCTGTATCAATGTTTGATAAATTTTTTTCTTTTCTGAAGACTAGAACCCTCAGTTTCAGACTTTTTCTGAGGGGTGACCTCTTCAGCTTCTACCTCTTTCTGAAAAATTACATTTTCAACTTCTACCTCCTTATGAAAAATTACAGTTTCAGCTTCTAACTCTACATGTTCTGATGTGGGAACCTGTATTTGTTCATCTTCATCATCAGATTCATCCCTCAGAATGATCCTTCTCCTTCTCCTTAGTGGAGATTTAGGCACATAAATAGTCCTATTAGGCCTAGAGGATTTGTCAGATTTTACCACTGGCACCTTTTGAGAAGTACCAGAGGTTGGGTTGGTTTTTAGAGGTGAGGTTCTGATGGTAGGTACTGATGTTTGAGATGATTGAGCTGGTTGAAAATAAGTTCTGATGGTAGGTTGTGGTTGTTGAGAAGTTTGAGCTGGTTGTGTATTGGTTGTAGGTGCTGATGGAGGTTGAGATGGTTCTATATCAGGATATATGGTACTTTATGTAAGAGGGTCAGAATTTACTAAGAACTGTTTGACTGATTGAGAAATATGGAGGGGTCTTAGTACAGTCTTCTTATTATCAGTAGATAATAAATCAGTGCAAGCCCTTTTGTGTAACTTAAAAGGGTCAATTGTCTCACTATAGTTTTGTGGTGTATTAGGATAACAAAAAGTATAAGTAAGTTGACAAAATCTAGCAACATAGAATATATTGCTATCTTCTTTCATCCTATCACCAATAAACCCTAAAATAGCACTTGCATAATCAAAATGTGTTTGATTCAAAAGAGTATACCCGATTTGCTGATTCATTATGGGTATCACATCAAAGTTTGAGCACTTGTTAGCAAAAGCTTTAGTAATACAGTCAAAGAAGAAACTCCACTCCCTCCTGATGTGAGGTCTCTTCAATTGTCCCAGCTTTTCCAAAGACTTTTCATAGCCCAGACTTGCCATCATTTGTTGAAGAGCTGGCTCCTCAACTGTTGAATTGAAAGTGCAGTTTTCTGGCAGATATAATGCTTGTCGAACAGTTGACAAAGTCACCACATGCTCATCCTCCCCTGTTGTAAAGAAAATACTTGGGGACCCATCCTTTCCACCATCATCATAAACACCTGACCTCCAAAACTCCAGTATTTGCTTGTCTGAAAGAACCTAGGGTTGGGTCAGTGCATAGCCTATTTCACTTCGAGCAAGAAAGTCTTGGACGAAATGAAGTTCTGAAGAAGCCTCGTCCTTAGAAAGAATAGCCATGTAGTTATTAGGAACAAACTTGGCTCCATCATAGATTAGATCTTTGGGTGCCATTTCTGTAAAGAAATAAGTGAGAAAATGTTTGTTCACAAGGTGTTTGTTAAAATGCCTGTAAGAAAATCCGTCAAAAAATAGAGAGTAAAAGAGAGAGAGAGTAAAAGAAATAAGAAATTAAGTAAGAGAGAACGTAAAAGATTTGGGTAATCTTTTGTCTCTAATATTTATACTCTTTCCACTCAACGACTCATTTTGGAAGTAAAACAGACACTTTACATCTGTCATCCAGTAAATAGTCACAACAGTAGTTAGTGAGCACGAGAATTAAGCAGTAATTATTGCTCACATGTTGTTACCAAAACCAACACGCAACCCATAAATCAAATGATTATCACTATTTTTATCTCACTTAATTATTTTCTGATAAATATGACCGTTATAGTAAAAACCACAAATAAGTCAAGTAATTAAATAATGCCACGTAAGCAACAGAGTTTCCATCAGAATTTGTATCAGAACTTGACTATTATCAGAATTTAATCAGAAAATGTCTTCTGTACTCAAAAAGTGAATGTCTGTATCTGTGATTCTTCACACAAATACTAACTGGTTTCATTAGAGTTTAATCATCAGAACTTTCATCAGAACTTTTCCTCAAAATTTATGCAAATAATACTTAACTGTTTGTCAAAAACAACTTAATCACCGCATTAATTTTCATCATTCATATGGAGTGAGAGTGTGTGCATTTTCAAATGATCAGAAAATGATTAAAGTCTGACAAACTTCAGTATATCTTAGAAATAAGGCATAACTAAGAAAAGTGCTTAAAATCTATCTTTAATTTTAAAGTCTACTATAGAATTAATTTATGCAAGAGTCCACCTCAACTGTTTGTGCTCATTTTATGCATCTTTTGACATTCTTTTTACAGTGACTTCTCAGTGTAAGTGAGTCATACCTGCTATCAGAATTTATATTATTATCATAGTATTTCTCCAGTAATCAGAGAATGTAAAAAGTCACCAAGAAAAATTTATTTGCTTTTCTAATGCATATAACTTAATACCGGCAATGCACTTGGGTCTTCCCTTTCACATATTTACTCTAGATCTCAGAGGAGTACCTGACTTCAATTTCTTTTCTTTTATTTTCTTCAGATAAGTGAGGTTTATCAAGCATGTAGTTCATCCTTAAGACTTACTGACATCAGAATTGGACAGATAAGAAGCAATAATCTAGTTTGTGACTTAATAATAAGATACACAAAGTGAATTTGACTAAGATCAAAACCAGAATTTGCTTGTGTTATCGATTTCCACATAAATAACTAATTCATACATGGGATACATAGTTTGTTAAAGACTACTAAGTCAGCATCTAACAAATAATCCTCATTGGATTGAATAGTCACAAAACACTCAAAACACTATCAGAGTATATAGAATCACATCAGATAATAATCAATATTTAATATAGTATAATTTAAGCACATATTACATTAAGATAAGACAATCTGTAAATACTGATCATAAAGTCTGATGCATGAGAACAAAAACTAAACAGATTTTGAGAAAGAACCTGAAACCATTCCAAGTTCATTTACCAGTCTTGTAAAAGTAGCTTCACATAGTGGTTTTGTGAAGATATCTACTAGTTGTTGATCTGTTGGAACAAAATGCAATTCCACTGTACCTTCCATCACATGTTCCCTTATGAAATGGTACATAATGCTGATGTGCTTTGTCATTAAGTGTTGAACTAGATTACCTGTCATAGCAATAACACTTTGATTATCACAATAAATGGGTATTTTAGAAAATTCTAACCCATAGTCCAGTTTCTGATTCTTCATCTAAAGAATCTGTGCACAATAGCTTCCTACAATAATATATTCTGCTTCTGCAGTTGATGTGGAAATTGATTTCTATTTCTTGCTAAACCAAGAAACCAATCTGCCTTCAAAAAATTGGCAGCTTCCACTAGTGCTTTTCCTGTCTATTTTGCATCCTGCAAAATCTGCATCTGAGTAACCTATTAGCTTAAAATCTGATTCTCTAGGATACCACAATCCTAGATCAGCTATACCCTTGAGGTACTTGAAAATTCTTTTTACAACTATTAGATGAGGTTCTCTTGGATCAGCCTAAAATCTTGCACAAAGACAGGTAGCTTACATGATATCAGGTCTACTTGTAGTTAAATAGAGTAAAGAGCCAATCATACCTCTGTAGTTAGTAATATCTACTGATGATCCAGTATCTTTATCTAACTTGGTTGCAGTGGCCATGGGAGTGGATGCAGTTGAACTGTCTTGCATTTCAAATTTCTTGAGTAAAATTCTTGTGTACTTGGATTGATTTATGAAAGTACCTTCTTCATTTTTCTAGACTTGAAGTCCTAGAAAATAGCTAAGTTCTCCCATCATACTCATTTGATATCTTGGCTGCATTAGCTTTGCAAACCTTTCACAAAGTTTGGAATTTGTAAAACCAAAGATGATATCATCAACATATATCTGTACCAAAAGTAAGTCCTTTCCATGGTTGAGGTAGAACTGTGTTTTATCAATTGTGCCTCTGTTAAATCCACTTTCCAGAAGGAATTGAGCTAAAGTCTCATACCATGCTCTTGGAGCTTGCTTAAGGCCATAAAGTGCTTTATCAAGTCTGTAGACATGATTAGGAAATTTTGGATCTACAAATCCTGGAGGTTGTTCAACATATACCTCTTCTTCCAATTCTCCATTGAGAAAAGCACTTTTCACATCCATTTGAAAGACTTTGAACTTCTTGTGAGCAACATAAGCCAAAAAGATTCTTATGGCTTCTAATCTAGCAACTGGAGCAAATGTTTCATCATAGTCAATACCCTCCTGTTGAGAGTAACCTTTAGCAACCAACCTTGCTTTATTTCTTGTAATTATGCCATCACTGTCAGTTTTGTGTCTGAACACCCATTTTATGCCAATAATTGATCTGTTCTTTGGTCTTGGCACTAGGGTCCAAACTTTATTTCTTTCAAATTCATTTAACTCTTCCTGCATTACTTGCACCCAATCAACATCTTGAAGAGCTTCTTCCACTTTCTTTGGTTCAGTCTGAGATAGAAAAGAATGATAGAGACACTCATTTGTTGTTGTTGTTGTTCTAATTCTGACACTTGCTTCATGATCTCCAATTATTAAGTCATGTGTGTATGATTTAGTCCACTTCCTTGCAGATGGAAGTTGATCTCTAGAACTGAATCTTCCCCCATGATCCATGTTGTCTCCATCAGCTTTTTCTGATGCTCCCCCTGAAGTTATGCTCTCTGAAATTTCAAAATTTAAGTTGGATCCTTCAAGAATTGAAGAATCAGAGTTTCCAGAATTATCAGAATTTGGCTCATTAGAACTTGATGAATCAGAACTTGAAGAACCAGTGACAGGTTCCGATGCTTCTTGTGAGTCTTGAGTTGTGGTAGGATCATCAGCTTGCTCCCCCTGAACAGGTGAATTTTCCCTTGGAGTAGTTACTACAGTTTCAATGACATCAGAGTTTAACCCGTCAGAACTTATAGGATCATGATTTATGTATCGAAATTTACAGAATCAATTTAAATCTTCATTTTCAAATCTCAACTGATCATGATCATTGAAATCTTCAAGTCCAATAATCTTTTTATCATCAAAAGATACAATGATAGATTCCATGACAACCCTTGTTCTTAAATTGTAGACTCTGAAGGCTTTTGTGGAAAGTGGATATCCAACAAAAATTCCTTCATCAGCTTTTAGATCAAATTTTGACAGCTGTTCAGGATGAGTCTTAAGAACAAAACACGTACATCCAAATACATGAAAGTATTTCAGATTTGGGTTCTTTTTCTTCACCATCTCATATGGTATTTTTCCATGCTTGTTTATGAGTGTAACATTCTGTGTAAAATAAGCAGTCTGCACAGCTTCAGCCCAAAAGTAGGTTGGCAGCTTTGCTTCATCAAGCATAGTTCATGCAGCTTCAATGAGAGTCCTGTTCTTTCTTTCTAGAACTCCATTTTGCTGTGGAGTTCCAGGTGCAGAAAATTCCTGCTTTGTTCCATGCGCTTTGCATAACTCTTCCATGATTGAATTCTTGAACTCAGTGCCAGTATCACTTCTTATTATCTTAACAGAATCTTTGACAAATTTAACCAGTTGTCTGACATGATCAGTTAACGTAGATGCAGTTTCGTTCTTCTTGTGCATGAAATACACCCAAGTGTATTTTGTGAACTCATCCACTATAACCATAACATATTTCTTCTTTGCAATTGACATGCCATTGACTGGACCAAATAGATCAACATGTAGTAAGTGATAAGGCTCAAGAATTGAGGATTCAGTTTTCCTCTTGAATAAAGATTTTCTTTATTTTGCCTTTTGACATGAATTACAAAGGCCATCAGGAGCAAATATTGATTTTGGTAGTCCTCTCACAAGATCTTTCTTTACTAGCTCATTTATGTTATTGAAATTTAAATGAGAGAGTCTCTTGTGCTAATTCCAGCTTTCTTCAATTGATGCTCTGCTTAATAGACAGATTGTAAAATCATCAAAATTTGTTGAAAGTCTGGCTTCATATATGTTACCATGTCTGTAACCTTTCAGAACCACTTTTCCTGTAGAATTACTTACAACTTCACAGTGTTCTTCAAAAAAATCCACATGATAACCTCTGTCACAAATTTGACTCACACTTAGCAGATTGTGTTTAAGTCCTAAGACAAGAGCTACTGATTTAATGATGACATTCCCAAGATTGATATTGCCATATCCCAGATTTTTTCCCATGTTGCCATCTCCATAAGAAACTCCTGGGCCAGCTTTCTCCACAAAGTCTGATAGCAGGGCTTTATTTCCAGTCATATGTCCTGAACGTCCACTGTCCAGAACTAGGATGTTTTTCCTGTTGACCTGCAATCACAAAGACCACTATTGGTTAGTTTTAAGGACCCAGACTTGCTTGGATCCTTTGGCCTTTTAAGTTTGTTAGCATTTGCAGCGGATTTAGTTTCAGAGTTTATGCTAACATGCTGTTTATCAGACTTTATATCAGACTTTGCATCAGACTTTACAGTAGAAGGAATTATACTAACTTTTTTTAAAGAATGTTTTATTTGATAATAATCATAGTACAAACTATGATATTCCTTAAAAGTATAAATGGAATGCCATAAACTACCACAATGAAAATAAGGTTTTTGTGGTTTAAACCTAACATACTGACTCTTAACTCCTGATCTAGGAGGCAAAGAGTTTATATCTTTATTTTTCCTGCAAAAAGAAGCAAGATGGTTAGAGTTTCCACAGTTATAACATCTATTTCTAGGAGCATTAGGAACATGCATATAATTATTGCTTTTATTCACACCTTCCCTTCTATTCCTATTTTCCTAGCTTCCTTGACCTTGTTCATATTTCTAATCTCTTTCAGCTTATGCTTAAGCTGCTTCTTAGTCATTAAACCTATGTTTATTGAAGCTGGTTTGTCCTGTTTGAATTTTTCAGAAGTTGACTTTTCTTTGACTTCTGTCCTAGAATCTATCATCTTTTCAGAATCAGACATTACAGTTTTTGCTACAAACTTAACAGGATTAGTTTTAGGCTTTTCAGCTTTCTTGGTAAAGTTTGGTTTAGATGACACAGTTTCCTTTTCTTCTTTATCATTTTCATAACCTGAGCCCTCTTTCCAGTTTCCACTACTTAGTATATTCTGAGTTGTTCTGCCAGAGTTAGTCCAAGTTTTGATGATTTCTCTTTCCTTTTCTAATTCAGATTTAAGAGATTTATTCAATTTTAGCACTTCATCTCTAACATACAAAGCATCATCTCTTTATTTCTGAGTTTGATGGAACATAACTAGCTATATTTCTAAGTAGTCATTTCTGTTTCTAAGAGCAAGACTTTCAGATGTTAATCTTTCATTTGTTAAAGTCTGATCTCTAAAATTAATGAACATGGTTTTAAGATATAATCTCAACTCAGTAATATCATCAGTATGAAAAGCAAAAGTTGTTTGAGGTACCTTCAATTCAGCAGTGTCAGTACTGCTATCAGCATTTGCCATCAAGGTATAGTTCACCTCATTTTCAGAATCTGAAGTGCCTGTCCAGCTTTTCTTCTTTGTTTTAAGTGCCTTGCCTTTATCACTTTTTCCTTTCTTGAAGTCAGGAGATATGTGGCCTCTTTCACCACAATTGTAGCATTTGACATTTGAGTTGTCTCCTCTGTCAGACTTTCCTCCATTGTCTTCAGACTTTCTGAACTCTTTCTTATCAAAACTTCCACCTTTCCTGGGAAACTTCTTGCCCGTTTTGAATTTCTTGTAGGCTATCTTTGTGATACCCTTCACCATAAGAGCACACAGTTGCATCATCTCTGTATCAACATCCACTTCAGGTAAACTTTCAGTTCTGAATAATCATCATCAGAATCTGATAATTCTGAATCAGACTTTATGATGAGAGCCTTTCCTTTGCCCCTCTTTGAGACAACTACTTTAGGAGATTCCTCCTCGGCTTTAAGAGCAACTGTCCTTGACTTTCTTCCATGCCTCTTGCTCCTTTGATCCATCTCAAGTTCATGAGTCTTGAGCGTACCATAAATTTCATCAAGAGTAGTTTCAGTAAGGTCATAGTTGTCTCTTATGGTAGTAGACTTCAAATCCCAATTTTCAAGAAGCGCTAAATGGAATTTTAGATTTGAATCTTCAAGATCATATTCCTTGTCCACCAGTGACAGATCATTCAAGAGTTTGGCAAACCTATCATATAAATCAGTTAATGACTCATCAGCTTTGGAGTCAAAGTGCTCATACTCTTGAGTGAGTATAGTCTTCGTGTTCTTTTTGATTGCATCAGTTCCCTGATATCTTGTCTCCAAAGCATCCCATATCTCCTTTGCAGTCTTGCATCCAATTACCCTGTTTGACATGACATTATCAATTGCACTATGCAGCAAATGCCTTACCCTTGCATCCTTGGCAATATATGAGATATCTTCAGGTGTGTATTCACCTTTCTCCTTTGGTATGGTCTTTGCTGGTTGATCAATAACTGCAATAGAGAGCTTGGTAGGCTTATATGGTCCTTCAATTCTATCAAGGTATTCTGGATCTGTAGCTTCCAGAAACATAGCTATCTTCACTTTCCATATAGGATACTCAGATGGTCTCAGTATGGGAACCCTAATAGTCTCATATCGACTGTGGGTTTGAGTGTTTTGAGTATCTTGAGTTTTGGTGGGCTTAGTTGGATTTTGTGTTTCTTCAGACATGATTGTAAACTGGATCTCACTGTTTGTAAATCAACAGAGAGGCTCTGATACCACTTGTTAGGTCACACAACACTATAGAAGGGGGTTGAATATAATGTTTATACAATCAAATCGATTTATCAACACAAGTATGTAACAATAATCAAGTATATTCAATAAACTCTATAACAATAGAACAGTTGTTCTCTCTCAGTGATGAACAATATCACTAAGAGCTGCTAGGTTACAATGTATAATGTTCTCGATAATAAAAACACATATAGTGTAAACCCTAGGCTGTGTTTATATAGTACACAATTACAAGACATCTTCTAATTAATATGGAATATAATTCTGTCTCCTAAAATATATCAATCAGATATTATCTTCTACAAGTCTTCTAGTCTTCTAACTCTTCATGCATATCTTCTATTGATTTAGTCACGATCCTTTCCTGTAAATCAGCTGCTTTCCTTATCTAAAGTATCCGCACTCAAGTCCTGATATAAATCCTGACGGCCTTAAGTTATGATATAAGTTCTGACTTCAGTAAGTTCTGATTTCCAGTAAGTCCTGATTATTAAGTTCTGAAAACTAAACACAACAGATTAGACATGACATCTCAGATATATCTAACATGTGGATCACTCGAATAAACGCAGTAATTCGGGAAATAGGGGTATCCTATAGTTATAGTAGATTAATACATGACCTATATAAGAAACAGGTGCTTCTTAATCGTAAAATACTTGCACAAATAGCTATATCGAATAAAAATTGTCTTTATATAATTTCTAATGAGATCATAAAAGAAGTAGATTGGAAAGAATCCACCGGAATAATTTAAACGGAGTTCCCCGGAGAATGAACTCCGGGAGGGTAAAGTCAAAATAAATATTAAATATGATAAAAAATAATAAAACTGAATGAACACACTCAAAAAAAAATCTTTATTCTTGCCCGATTCTTTTTTTCTTACGACACGACAATTCAATCTATATTTTTCGAACAAAACATCAATCTGCGTTTGAGTTCGGATTTTACTTTTTTTTAGTCAAGTGAAGAAAGAGTAAACCTATTTATTTCTGGATCGAAGACCCGCAGTTCTGGTGGTCGACTCGGTTCTTTCAAACTGTTTCTCATTATTCAGAAAAGGTAACAAAGATAAAATACGAGCTTGTTTTATAGCAATAGTAATTAATCGTTGTTGTTTCAAGGTCAATCTATTCACCCGTCTAGATAATATTTTTCCTTGTTCGCTAATAAATCGACTAATTAAACTCATGTTTCTATAATCAATTCGATCCCCCGATTGAATCGGGGGCAAACGCCTACGAAAAGATCGCTTGGATTTAAGAAGAGGCCGCTTGGATTTATCCATGGTTTGTTTAGTTTAGTCCTTATCCCGAAAATCCTATTACGGTCGGATCTAAAATGAATTAGAATAAATAGGATTTGGTTTGTTTATATTTAATTATGTTATATGTTATATATAGAATATTTCACTATGTTCTATATAGAATGTCATTTTTACCCTTCCTTGGAAGGGTTACATACATGTGCTCGATTCGATCTATTTCTTTATCTCCCCATGAATCATATGTTTGTAACAAAATGGACAGAATTTTCTCAATTCCAATCGATTAGGCGTGTTGTGACGATTCTTTTCAGTAATATATCTGGAAATACCCGTTGATACCTTATTAACACCGTTTCGAACACAACTGGTACATTCCAAAATAACCGTTATTCGGGCATCTTTCCCCTTGGCCATGAACCTCCTTTGGATTTTTTATTTACTCAACTCTTCTATTTTCGATCCGAAACGAAGAAGAAGGAAGGAAGGATAAATAGAAGTTATTAACTTGAAATCCAATTATTAAAAATTTCACTGCAATCAATATCAATATACTAAAAAAATTTCTAAACTTTATTGCAAATTCAAATCACAGTATTTCATTTACATTTAAGTACCTTGTATAAGAGTCTTGTCCTAGATCTAGGCCCCACCCTGTTTATTCTACCTCCATCCCTAGTTTTGATGATTGAAAAAAATATGAATAATTTATTTAATTCAAACTTGAACCCAAGTCTCGAAGCTGTTGAATACACCTGTTCTTTTTTTCTCTTTCCTCCCTCTTATTATAAAAGGAAAAAAGAGAAAAAGGGGGCAAAGGATTAGTCACAAATATTTAATTGTATCTCAAATCTCCGTTATTTGGTACCGTATCAATAACTAGAATCAAAAAAAGGGGAATGTCAACGCATCTGGGAAAAAACGATTAATCTCTATCAATAGACCTGCTAAAGACCCGAACCATAGAGTACTTAATACCGGTGCCACGGAAAGATATGTTTTTAGATCTCGCATTGAAAAATCTCCTTCCTTTTTTTATTGTAATCTAAAATATGGTAATACATATATGATCAGATGCATATGCAGTTAAGAACCTTGTACATGAAATACCTAATTTAAATTAAAATGTACAACTATCCAATAATAAATTTTTTTCTTAAAACATAAAAAAACGTTCCTCTCGTCCCAAGCATTTCCGAAAACTACTCATTTAGTTTTACGACAGGTTCCGTTCCGTATTTCATACGAAGACTTTTCTTTTACTATTGTTATATGTTAAATGAGACCAAAAAGACGAAATGCCCTTATAAATTGTATATATCAATGGAGGAAATAATGATGTGGAAAACAAAACAGGAATTCTATACAATGACACTGTAGACCAACTGGAGGGATGTAGTTCAGCTTGGTAGTGCGTTTGTTTTGGGTATAAAATGTCACAAGTTCAAATCCTGTCATCCCTACCTATTACTTCTTCGTTGAGCAGTAACGAGGGATTAATTAAGATCGATTTTAATATCCAATAATAATATATTCTATAATCATTCATTAAACTGGGGTTAAAAATGTGTCTTTACAGTCTTCTCTTTTCTGATAAGAAAGCGCTCTTAGTTCAGTTTGGTAGAATGCGGGTCTCCAAAACCCGATGTTGTAGGTTCAAATCCTACATAGCGTGATTTCATCCTTATTTTTATTAGATAAAATAGACTGAAAGAGCTTCACTAACTTGAACCACAACCCGAATTTGACCTCCTTTGTATTAAAGAAAGTAGGAGGTCAATAAAAAAAAGCGATAGTAATTAATCAAAGGTCCGATTGATCACCACGCCTATATTGTAAATATGCAGTTACGAATAATCCAGCCAAAGTAACAGGAATTAAACTTAACACGATTCCAAATAGAAAAACTTCAATCGTTGCAATTTTTTGAAAGGAGAAAAAGGAGGTAATATATCTACCTAAATATTAATCTGAATTACCATGAATCTCAATGACCAATAATTTGCAATTTATACGGAATCCTATCGAAAGATTTCTTTTTATGAATTGTGCATTTCAAATATTAATTTCAGATAAGTCGTATCTTGCTCAGACCAATAAATAGAGCTGAGGTTACCGTTAAAGCCGCTAGTAGAAAACCAAAATAACTAGTTATAATATGCATGAAGGAGCTAAATGAAATATGTTCTTTTTGTCCATATATGTTTATAAAAAAGCACTAACCTAAGTTTCCTTTTTCAAAAAATCAGGGATATTAAAAATTTTGATTCATCTATCATTATAGACGATACTAACAAAGATAAAGTGACAGGCGTATAAAAACCAACTGATTCATCAGTTACCACATCTACCCATCCCGCGATTTCAATCAACCGATTCATTGAGCAACTCTTAGGGAAAACTTATATAAACTAATAAAAAGAACTGGGCCGTGGAACTTCACTCAAAAATGAAACCTTTTTCATTTTTAAAATGATTACATTCTGTTTAAAATGATTACATTCTGGAAGAATAGAAGAATACTTTTTTATTGTCTCGAATCCTATTTATATTTTAGAGCCAACGTAAACCTTATAAAAAAGATAAAATATTTATTTTGGTCCAACCAGGTTAGTAATTTCTATTATCTTTTCTGTTTTACGTTATACATTTTATCTTTCCGTATTCTATTATAAAAACTCGTTCTTGTAGTTAGGTCAAGAAAGAATCTTTTGATCTCGATCTAATACAACAATGTATGCATCAAAAGGGTTGATTACAATTTTTTATTATTTTCTTTCTTTGTTATCTTTCTTTCATCGAATACGATGTACTACTCTTTCTTACTTTACTTGTTGCTTGTCAGTGTACAATGACAAGCAACAAGTAAAGTAAGAAATAATTTTTTGAGTACTTCCTTTCGATAATGATTGAAAGTGCGTTGCTGTGTCAGAAGAAGGATAGCTATACTGATTCGGTATACTCTAAAGACGCCCTCGGTACAATATTGACGATCTCAACAAAGATTTAGTTTTAGTCAATGGAAATTGACTGATCTAATCTTTTACGGAATCGATCCCCCTTTGACTGTACAAGAATATGTGGAGCTCAGCATGTCTGGAAGCACAGGAGAACGTTCTTTTGCTGATATTATTACCAGTATTCGCTACTGGGTCATTCATAGCATTACTATACCTTCCCTATTCATTGCGGGTTGGTTATTCGTCAGTACCGGTTTAGCGTACGATGTGTTTGGAAGCCCTCGGCCAAACGAGTATTTCACAGAGAACCGACAAGGAATTCCATTAATAACTGGCCGTTTTGATCCTTTGGAACAACTCGATGAATTTAGTAGATCTTTTTAGGAGGCCCCAATGACCATAGATCGAACCTATCCAATTTTTACAGTGCGATGGTTGGCTGTTCACGGCCTAGCTGTACCTACCGTTTCTTTTTTGGGGTCAATATCAGCAATGCAGTTCATCCAACGATAAACCTAATCCGAATTATAGAGCTATGACACAATCAAACCCGAACGAACAAAATGTTGAATTGAATCGTACCAGCCTCTACTGGGGGTTATTACTCATTTTTGTACTTGCTGTTTTATTTTCCAATTATTTCTTCAATTAATAAAACAAAGGAGAATAATAATTATAGGCACTCTCTCTTAGCCCATTCGGAAGGCTCTCATCTCATAATTATCCATGACTGTTTATGTCTCTAGCATGACCACTTGATGAAATGTGGAGGGAAGTGGGGTAAATGGCTGATACTACTGGAAGGATTCCTCTTTGGATAATTGTTGTGTATATGTTGCGAACTTGATAATTTCATTAAGAAAATACCTTGGTAGATTTTACATAGTGAAAATGTAGCACTCGACGGATAAGGATTATAGTCCCGACGGATGCTTCAATATAGTCCCGACGGATGATGATTTATTATCCATCGAGTGTGTAGCTTATGTAACAATAAGTCTTTAGAACATTTCTGCATACACATTATTTAGAATCTGTAGTAGTACTTAAGTCATGGTGACTTTAACTAGATATGCAGAATAGGTTGATTAATTATACATAGATGATGTCTTGTAATTCTGCATAAATAAAATGAAGTCTAGTGCCTGATTGCTACCCGACGGATAAACAACAATGAATTTGACGGATGATCATGAACTCGACGGATGATCATGAACCCAACAGATAAAGAATTCAAATATCTGTTGACAGTGACAACACAGTCATATGCGTCGAGTGTATGCAAATGGAATGTGGTAGCCTATTAAACTGGATTTTCAAGAACAAAGAAGCATTGCCATTTCCATACTATTATGAAGATATTCAAAGATGTTGGAATAGAGTAATGAAGTAACATTGTAATAGACTCGATAGTTTTTATTTTATTATCTTGTCTTATTGCTTTGTAATCTTGGTGATATATAAACCAAGAAGCAGCAAATAGAACAACTAACTAAAAAACTAAGCAACCAAGAGAGAAACATTTGTAAGCTAAATTCTTAGTATTTCTCAGTATTCTTAGTTATTCATTTGTAAGCAGCTGTGAGCTTTTTGCACACAGAGTTCTCTCGATATATATTATATATCTCTGGTGGAATCATTCAAATCCACCAGAAAGTTTTTAAAGACTCTTGTTTTTAATTACTTGTGTTTTGATTCATTTCAAGTGATTATTCCGCATTCTGCTAATCAATTCATACTGATATATATTATTGAGTTAGAACAATTTTTATTCAAGAAAAAGTTTTAAGAATTTCATTCAACCCCCCTTCTGTAATTCTTGTTATATTGTTAAGGCACTAACAATTGGTATCAAAGCAAGCTCTTGAAGAACAAAGAGTTTAAAGATCAAAACAATACAACAAAATGAACAAGAAGGATGTTGGAGTCGAGATTCCTTTTCTCGATAAAGATAATTACCATCATTGGAAGGTAAAGATGCATCTTCATTTGCTTTCTCAAGATGAGGCCTATGTGGATTGCATAGAAAGAGGCCCTCATGTACCAATGCGAGATGTAACTGGAAATGAGCCATTTGTCCCCAAGCCAAGGCATGAATGGTATGATCCTGACATTGAACAAGTCAGGAAGGACAAAAAGGCCATGAATATTCTGTTCAATGGAGTTGATGGTGATATGTTTGACAACATCATCAATTACAAAACTGCAAAGGAAGTTTGGGACACAATACAGATTATCTGTAATGGCACTGAACAAGTCATAGAAAACAAGATGCAGCTACTGATTCAGCAATATGAGCATTTTCATAATGAAGTCTCTCACTAACATCTTTAGTAGGTTTCAAAAACTACTAAATGCTCTAAAGTTGCATGGAAGGGTCTATCAGACAAAAACTACTAAGTCTGATGAAACAAAAATAAGTTCTTCAAGTAATCAGGTAATTATTACAAACCTTGCACATTTATCTAAAGCTAAGTGTAATGATGCTATAAATGACATGTCCACAGAGTTATATCATTTGTGTGGTACACTTAAGTCTCTTACTAAAGAAAATGCTAAAATCAAAGAAAACAATTTGTTTTTGAGTGAGAGAAATAATGTGCTAGAGTCTCAGTTCATTGATTTTGAAAAATTAAGAATTGAGTGTAAGATTGCCAAGGAGGAATTAACTGATTCCTTGAAGAAAGAAGAAATTTTGAAGAAGTAGCTCGAGCGTGAATAGGAGGTGATTAAAGCATGGAAAACATCTAGAGATGTCCATGCTCAAATCACCAAAGTTCAAGGAATCGAGTCTTTCTGTGATGCAGCCTGGAAAAAGAACAAGGAGAAACTAGAACCAAATTTGGTGGATGGAGTGCTAATAGATGTAGACTCGATGGATGATGAGGGTCATCCGTCGGATAACAAAAAGGGTTATCCGCCGACTGATGCAAATCCTCATCCGTCGAATGTAAGCAAGCCTATCAGTAAAGCCAAACTTTTTAAGTTGAATGAAAAGTATGGATCTGTTTCCAAGAACTTTGTTCCAGGAGAATCGAGTCAAGTTAAGAAAGGGAATAAGGCTAATGTTGGTCACATGACTGTCAAACAATTAAGTGATAGACTTGAAAAGATTGAGGTTAAAACAGAGGCTAAAAAGAAAAATAATAGATATGGTAAAGTAGGAATTAACAAACACAATAACTACACACCTGATAAATATGCTCCAAGAAAAATCTGTGTCAAGTGTGGTAGTGTAGATCATTTGTCTGTTAATTGCAAATCTGCCATGCCTACTTCTATGTCTGTGCCACCTCACTCTCCCAACATGAATGCCATGCCTCCCATGCCTATGAATGCTATTCCTACACAGAATATGAATGCACAGTTTGCTAATATGCCATTTGCACCTAATCCTTATTATGTTGCATTTAGTATGCCCAAATGCCATTTAGCATGCCTTACTGGAATAACATGTTCACTAGTAGCATGCTATTCCATGTTAATTATAATATGCATGATAATTCTGTTGCAATGAATGTTTTTAAAGGTCCAACTCAAATGACTAAGGATGAATCTGATATCCCCAAGTCAAATGAGATAAAGCCTAAGAAACAGAAAAAGAAAGCTAACAAAGTAGGACCCAAGGAAACTTGGGTACCAAAATCAACTTGATTTGATTTTGATGTGTGCAGGGAAATAAAAAGAATCTTTGGTACTTGGATAGTGGATGTTCAAGACATATGACTGGTGATTCTACCCTGCTCACAGAGTTCAAGGAGAGAGCTGTCCCGAGTATTACTTTTGGAGATGACAGCAAGGGTTATACTGTGGGATATGGCTTGATTTCAAAGGACAATGTCATCATTGAGGAGGTTGCCTTAGTGGATGGTCTCAAACACAACTTGTTGGGTATCAGCCAGCTTTGTGATAAAGGCAATTCGGTAACCTTCAACTCAGAAGCCTGTGTTGTGACTAACAAAAGGAGCAACAAAGTGGTCTTCACTGGTGTGAGGAAAGGAAATGTGTACCTAGCTGATTTCAACTCATCTAATGCAGAATCTGTTACTTATCTTCTCAGTAAAGCAAGTCAGGATGAAAGTTGGCTATGGCACAAGAAGCTATCCCATCTCAACTTCAAGACCAAGAATGAGCTAGTAAAGAAAGAACTGGTTAGAGACATTCCTCTACTGGAGTTTTCTAAGGATGGATTGTGTGATGCCTGCCAAAAGGGAAAGCAGATCAAAGCATCATTCAGAAAGAAACTTGATTCAACAATTGAAGAACCTTTGCAACTGCTACACATGGATTTGTTTGGACCAGTCAATGTGTTGTCCATCTCAAAGAAAAGATTTCGCCTAGTAATTGTAGATTATTTCTCAAAGTTCTCTTGGAAATATTTCCTAAACTCTAAAGATGAGGCTAGTGAAATCATCATCAATCACATAAGGCAAGTCAATAATCATCCTGATTTCAAGGTTAGAAGAATCAGGAGTGACAATGGAACTGAGTTCAAGAATTCTGTCATGAGAGCATTTTGTGAGGAAAATGGGATTCTGCATGAGTTTTCAGCAGCAAGAACTCCACAACAGAATGGAGTAGTGGAAGGAAGAACATATCACTTATTGAAGCTGCTAGGACAATGCTGGAAGAATCTAAACTGCCAACATATTTCCGGGCTGATGCTGTAAATACTGCATGCTACACTCAGAATATTTCCCTGGTTAATCAAGCAAGATGCATGACTCCCTATCAATTGTTTAAGAACAAGAAGCCAACTCTAAATTTTCTTCATGTCTTTGGCTGCAAATGCTATATTCTGAGAAATCAAACTGATCAAAATGGGAAGTTTGATGCTAAAGCAGATGAAGGAATTTTTGTTGGATATGCTGTTGGTAAAGCATATAGAGTCTACAATCTAAGAACCAACATTGTTGTGGAATCAATACATGTTGTGTTTGATGATAAAAAGATTGAAGGACTGCAAGATGGAGACTACCATGAGAGCCTCAAATTCGACAATGTGGAGATGGTTAGTGATGACAGTGATGATGAAAGTGATCAAGAAACAGTATCAAAGGATAATGCAGAAAAATCCACTACCAATGAAGCACAAAACTCAACATCTGTCGAGTTGCATAATGCTTCATCCGTCGGGAGGTAATCTGCTTTATCCGTCGGGAGACAACCAGCTTCATCCGTCGGTACTCTAAATTCCTCATCCGTCGGGTTATCAAGAGAAGTTGGAAATCAGAATAGATCACCTGTAGAAAGTTTCCCTATCTCAAATCAAAGATCCACAAACTCAGGGGGAGTTTCTAACAATCAAAACTCAATCACACATCAAGACAACAATGAGGCCTCTTCATCTAGAGCTAATCTACCTCAATAAAGGAAATGGACAAAAGATCACCCATTTGAGCTCATAATTGGTGATGTTTCTTCTAGAGTTCAAACCAGGAGAGCAACTCAAGAAGAATGTCTATACAACAGATTTCTTTCCAAGGAAGAACCAAAGTAGGTAGAAAAAGCTTTGTTGGATCCTGATTGGATTTTAGCTATGCAGGAGGAGCTAAACCAATTTGAAAGGAATAATGTATGGAAGCTGGTGCCCAAGCCTAAAGGAAATATTCCAATAGACACTAAATGGGTACTCAGAAACAAGATGAATAGGAATGGCATAGTAGTCAGGAACAAAGCCAGATTGGTTGCTAAGGGCTATTGTCCACAAAAAGGACTAGATTTTGATGAAACATTTGCTCCTGTTGCAAGACTTGAAACCATCAGAATCTTCTTAGCCAATGCAGCCCATGCCAATTTCAAGGTCTATCAAATGGATGTCAAAAGTGCCTTTCTGAATGGAGATTTGGAGGAGGAAGTCTATGTCAGTCAACCTCCAGGTTTTGAAGATCCAAATTTTCCAGAACATATCTATTATCTTTTGAAAGCACTTTATTGATTGAAGCAAGCACCTAGAGCCTGGTATGACACCTTATCAAAGTTCCTTTTGGAAAATCATTTCACAAGAGGTACTGTAGATAAAACTTTATTCTTTAGAAATATAAATGGCTCTATTATACTTGTTCAAATTTATGTAGATGACATTATTTTTGGCTCTACATATGAGAAACTTTGCAAAAAGTTTGCCAAATTGATGCAAAGTAAGTATGAAATGAGTATGATGGGAGAACTAACTTACTTTCTTGGTTTGCAAGTTAAGCAAGTTAGTGATGGAATATTCATTAGTCAAACTAAATATTTTTTTGATCTTTTAAAGAAGTTTGATCTAATGGATTGCACATCTGCAAAAACTCCCATGGCCACTACAACTAAACTTGAATTAAACACTACTGAAAAGTCTATGGATATTTCAAGTTTTAGGGGCATGTTTGGCTCACTTCTGTACTTAACAACTAGTAGGCCAGATATAATGTTTGCTACATGTTTATGTGCTATATTTCAGGCTGATCCTAGAGAATCTCTGTAATATCCGAGATATATCGTGTAATTATTTTTGATATTAAATAATTATTATGTGTGTTCAGTATCTATTCTATGAGTTAATTGTTAAGTGTTATCTGTACTTGGATATTCAAAAATAATATTAATTGAGTATTTTAATTTTTATATGTCCAAAATAAAATATAAATAATTGTCATATCTTCCTGATTATTTTTATGTTGATTTATGGATTTATAAGAATCGTATGAAATTTCTAAAATCTTTTTCCGGGTAATTAAAATCTATTTTATAAAAACGGGAACCAACCGACGTCACCCGTTTTTACGTTTTTGGAACCCGAAACTCTTCCGAGAACTCCTTCCTAACCTAATTGTAATATTCCGAGCATATTCCATGTTTTGACTTTTTTGATCCGGCGTACGGTTTGTTCTGCGCGGGTCCCGACGTAATATTTTCAATACAATATTCGTTTCGGTAAATCAATAAAAACCCGTATTTTCGATAAACGGGAGCTTTTTATTAAACTATCCCAATTATCACTTCGTAGTACGCATAACCAGGCGCTGAGACCAAGACCGCAGTACAAATTGTACTGATTTGGATAATTATCCCGAAAACCGATACCGTTTGGATCAATTTTTACAAATAAACGTACCGTTTTATATCCGGAATGATCCAACGGGATACTAATTTTCCGTAAATATAAATAGCCTTTTACCGTATTTTATTTCGTATCAAAATCATTTGCAGACAGATAAATATATAATTTTACAGAGAAAAATCATATATTCATAAACTATTCCAAGAATCAAATCAACTTTTGAAAGTGTTATTGATCTTTGTTTGAAAAGCTCGAGTACTGGATTTGAAGGTCTTGAAAAGCTCTATCAGAATCTGTAATCCATATACCTGCAGAATCAAAGGTTTATTTTCTGAAAATTTATTTATTTTCGAATTTATTTTATTGAAAATATGAATTTTTGTTCGGATGATTGTTTGTATGATTTGATGATTGCATGTTGTAGAGCTTGTTTTCCTGATGATTTTCATATGTCATACGTCTGATTTGGAGTTCAATAACATGCTCAAAAGTGGGTTTAATTTTCGAATTTCAAAATTAGGGTTTATAACCCGTATGAATGTTTTCAATTGAAATTTGGGGGTTTTTGATTCATGGGTTATTAGCTGTTGATTTATAGTGGGTTGTGTTCCTTATAAAATTTGCAATCGATTGATATATAGCTCGTTAACAGAAGATGCTTGAATCGAAGGGAGTTGTGTTTTAAAGATTTACGATGTTCGCCGGAAACCGGCGATGTTCTTGGCCAATTTCCGGCCAGAACAGGGATGATTAAAATGTTTTGATTGCATGAACAAGTTCCTGGTGTTGTGTAGTGTTGATCTGGAGGTGTTGGTGGGGTGAGGACGCCGGGATCGTCTTCTCCGGCCACCCCCGATTTTCCGGCGACTGGAACTGCAAAATTACAGTTTAGTCCCTGTAGTTTTGAAGATGATGAAGTTTAGTCCCTATAGTTTGCAAAGTTCTCAAAAATAGGATTCCTGTTTAAAAAATGTTTAAAAATCATATTTCCTATTTATTTTTATTATAAAAATTCATTTTTAATTTCTGAAAATTCTAAAAAAATTAGTATTTTAATTCCGAAAATTATTTTTAATTCAAAAATAAATCTGAATTAATTAGTTAATTAATTTCAGTTAATTTTTAATTGATTAATTTGTCAATTAATTTGTCAATTAATTGATTAATTGATTTAATTAATTACTAATTGATTTTAATTAATTATTTAATTAGATTTAATTATTTAAAAATGATTTAAAATTTTCGAAAAATAGTTTCGAGCTTTAAAATATTATTCTAAATTATTATCAAGGCTCGATAATTATTCTAAAATTATTTCGGAGCCAGAATTGGCCAACCGAATCCTGTTTATTAACCCGAAATTGATCCAACGACCCATTTTAATTCTGAAAAATGTTTTAAAAATCATTTAAAATACCCGAAAGCCTATTTATAACCCGAGACTTCTTCATAAATGATTTGTCATTGATTATGTGATGTATTATGTGTTATATGTGACTTGTTGATTGACTATCGGTCTATACATTCGGTGTTTACTTGATTATTGCATAACTTTCAATCCATTAATCGGATTTGGGTAAAACGAAGGGTAGATAGAAGTATATGTTGAATAGAATCCTATGAGTTGATGATTGATAGATGCTTACAATATGTGAGCTGAAGAGGAAAGACGTAGGAAAGGGAAACAGGTGGTTGAGGAGTAAGACGATTGTGATTGGAAGCGAGTGCTGTGTAGTAAGCTAACACCAGGCAAGTGTTCTGAACTTTCTCGAGTTATTGTAGTACTTGATAGTCTTGTTGATATTGCAAGTGCTTTGAAGCATTGAAACCCAAACCTGATTCCAGTTATTGTTCTTGAGCCATAAACCTTATTCTTTCTAGACCATTGATTGTTGTGTACCCAAACACGAATCTCAAGCATACGATACTACTCCACAATTACATGCAAACAAAATCCCAAACACTGAACTGAATTACTTGTATACTCAACCATTGTATCTTATGCTTTGGAAGCCCCAAATCTTTGGAAACCCTGAAATGTTGATTCCTTTGTTATCCAATTCTTTCATTACCCAACATCCAAGCCTTGAAAGTACTTTGTTGTTCCACACAAGGGTTGGAACCCTTTCATTGTTAAACACTCACTGTTGTTATTGATTCTAATTATTGTTTAATATTGTTTAATTTTGTTATTATGTTAGAATTGGATTGTTTTCATAAAATTGTGGACCAGATTCATGGTCAGATCATATAATGGTCAAGTTAGGCCAATGTGTGCCTTGGATCCAGTAGTTAGAGTAATGTTGTGTGCTTTGCTCGGGGTTAGTGCGTGACTGATCAGCAGCCTAACCTTGGTTTTTAAATTAAAAGTATAATATCCAATTCTAAATCATAATCCATTGTTCACTTGATAACATAACCATATTCACTTGATGATCATTATTCTCAGTTTTGTCATTGTGACTTGCTGAGCTAGTTAGCTCATTTGTGCGATGTTGTTTATACTCTTTCCAGTTAAAAAGGAACCAGTTGGTAGCAAGGATCCCCAGTCCAGTGCGAGAGCTAGGGATTAAGGCTGTTAAAGCTGAGCTAGTAGGCTTCTTTTGGAATAATGTAAATTTGTAAAAGTTTGTAATATGTTTAATATTCAGTTTGAGTTTGGAATAGTTGGGATTTGAACGGTTTGTAATATATTAGTGTGTTTGGCTTGTGTGCATACTTTAACCTGTTGTGATCTGTGGTAGTTGGTAAGTAGGGTCACTGTATATATATTATTATTATCTTTATTTTTTTTATAAGCAAGTTGTAATCAGTGCGTGTGTGGACCCCAAACTTCTGACCCGGGTTTGGAGGGCACCACAGGTTTGGTATCATAGCTACAGGTTATAAGTCACTGACACAAGCCTAGGTTGATGGGAATGGGTAGAGGGTTAGGATTAGAAGTAAGGAATAGAAAGATAGAATGTCGAGAGGTTGAGTGCTTCGGTATATCAAGTATTAGTTTAATTCGCGTCGTGGTTCGAGATTCTTATATTGCGATATGATTTCAGATAGCAGCGATGGCCGACTCTTTTATCCCCGTATCAGCTGATTACTCAGAGCCTTCAGTTAGAGTGCCGCCTTCGGATCCACGTCCTGTTGTTCCACCAGTGTTGGCTATATTACCTCCACCTGTGTTGCAGCCCGTACCATTGCAGGCTATTCCACCTCCAGGCATGAGGCCACCTGTCAGAGGACCCCCACCAGCTGATTCAGGTTTTACCGGTCATTCAGTCACAGGAGTACCTTTCCAGTTCTCCTCCTATCCTGTCCCATATCATCAGTTTGAGGCTTGCCTTATGGAGCAGCGATTCCTTCAGGGTCAGATTCAGGAATTACTACATATTATGCGTACCAGAGAGGTGGGGAGTGGTGAGAGGAGACTTAGAGAGAGGCTCCAGGCGTTTCGTAGAGCAGCTGCTGTGAGGATTGCTGAGGCTACACATGAGGACATCACCCCTGATTTCTTAGTGGAGTGGGCTAAGTGGGTTCTAGAGGAGCTTGAGGAGATAGGAGGTCCAGATTTGCCATGAGCCAGAGATTCAGAGATGGAGATGCTGAGCAGTGTTGTTATAGTTATGTAGTATGTACAGTAGTGTGTAGTCTGTATCAGTAAACTTTTGAGTTGTATTCATAGACTAGCTATGCTGACTAGTGAATAGGTTGTTGTACCCTTTTTGCTTTTACTTCCGAAGTGTCTTTACGCTTGTACTACCTAAAACTTTTGATCTATATATATCAGTACCTTTTTCCTTTCCAGCACTGTTATTTACTTTATTACACCCGTTTTACCTTACCTTATTTATTGCACCCGTTATACCCCTGTGATACCATGTACCCTGTTTTCCATAACTGTTTATATTCTATAAAGAAGCATGCAATTTATTTAGTTACAACTGTTTTCAAAAAGAAATATTTATGTTTTGCAAAACTCTTCTTTTATGCAAAAGATTGATTCAAAAGCTAAATAAGTTGATTGATTCTTTACAGAAAATGCCTCCCAGAAGAAATACCCGCACCAACACCCAGAAAGAAGAAACCAACAACAATAACAACCAAGATGATACAAACCCGAATGTGAACCCAGGACCCAGCAATAGCCCAGATTCTTCAAATCTTGGCCCACCAAACAGTTCACCTGGCACAACAACAACAAAGACAGACCAACCCCCAGGTAACTTTTAAAACTTTTCAGGCAGTAAATCCACCAGAATTCAAGGGTTCCTTAGAGCCAATTGAAGCAAATGTTTGGTTAAAGGAAATAGAGAAGGCATTTGTCTTAGTGAAAGTAAAGGAAGAACATAAGATTGAGTTTGCAAGTTACTATTTGAAGAATGAGGCCACCTATTGGTGGGAGATGGTGAAGACATTGGAAGGTACAGATGTTATTACTTGGGAAAGGTTTAAGGAATTATTTTTAGAAAAGTATTTTCCTCAGTTTGTGCAGGATCAAATGGAGCTGAAGTTTTTAGAGTTAAAGCAAGGGAACATGTCGGTAACAGATTATGAGGGTAAGTTTGAGGAATTGTCAAGGTATGTACCGTTGTATGTGGATACTGACAGGAAGAAAGTTAAAAGATTTCAGCAAGGTTTGAAACCATGGATCAGAGGGAAGGTAGCCATTTTTGAATTGGATACCTATGCAAGAGTAGTACAGAAGGCTATGATCGCAGAGACAGAGAGTGAGATGTTCCAGAAGGAAAAGGAAAGCAAGAAAGAGAAAGTTGAGGGAAGTGAGGGTCAGCCACAAAAAGGGAAGTTTCCAAATTTTAAGAAGGGTAAGTTTCATCCAGGGAGAAATTTTAATTTTAGGAGACAGAATGCAGGAGACGGAGGCCAGAGCAACCGTCCAGTTAATACAAATCAGTCAAGTCAGTTGAGACTAACTTTTCCGGATTGTCAAGTATGTGGGAAGAAGCATGGAGGAGTTTGGAATAAGTTGAATGTGGTATGTTTCAAATGCAATCAGAAAGGGCACTATTCGAGGGAGTGCCGAAATCAGCCAGCAAGAGAGCCAGCAAATAAGGATCAGCCTATCCGGAATCTAGCAGTGAAGGTTCCAGCCATTGGATTTACATGCTTTAAATGTGGGAAGCCAGGACATATGGCCAGGGATTGTAAGACACCAGCCCCAGTCGGTAATGTATTGAGGATTATGGGATCTACCCCAACAGTGAATGAGACTCCAAGCGATAGAGTTTTTGACATGTCGGTGAAGGATGCGATCCAAGATACGGATGTCGTGGCAGGTACGCTTAATGTGAATTCTTTATGTGCCAAAGTGTTAATAGATTCGGGAGCTACTCGATCGTTTGTTTCACAAGATTTTGTTAGTAAGTTAATTGTCCAGTTGAGTGTTTAAATGAAATAATGACTGTGGAATTAGCAAACCAAGAACGTGTAACTGTTAATCAAGTTTGTGGGAATTGTGAGATTGAGATCTCTGGTAGTAAATTTTGTGTAGATTTGATACCATTTAAGTTAGGAGAATTTGATGTTATATTAGGGATGGATTGGTAATCTAAGCATGATGCTCAGATAGATTGTCGAAATAAGAAAGTAATGGTGAAAATGCCAGACGAAAAAATAGTAACGTTCAAAGGTCAGAAATAAGTAAAGAAGTTCTTAACGATGATTCAAGCCAAGAAGTTACTATGACAAGGATGTGAGCATTTCATGGCATATGTGATCGACAGAAGTCAGGAGCCAGCAAAACTTAAAAATATTCCAGTTGTAAATGAATTTCCAGACGTATTTCCCGATGAATTACCAGGACTTCCTCCAGATAGAGAAATTGAATTTGCGATCGACTTAGCACCTAGAACAGAACCAGTATCCAAGGCCCCGTATAGAATGGCGCCCGTCGAAATAAAAGAATTAGCGAAGCAATTGCAAGAACTGTTAGAGAAAGGAGTAATCAGACCCAGTGTGTCCCCGTGGGGAGCCCCGGTATTATTTGTTAAGAAGAAAGATGGAAGCATGAGACTATGTATCGATTACAGGGAGCTCAACAAGCTTACAATCAAGAATAAGTATCTGTTACCCAGAATCGATGATCTGTTCGACCAGTTGAAGGGAGCCAAGTATTTCTCCAAGATCAATTTAAGATCGGGATATCATTAACTGAAGATCAAGCCAGAAGATATACCAAAGACAGCTTTTTGAACAAGGTATGAACATTATGAATTTCTAGTAATGTCTTTTGGATTGACCAACGCCCCATCAGCATTTATGAACCTGATGAACAGAATTTTCAAAGAATACTTGGACAAGTTCATTATTGTGTTTATAGACGATATTTTGATCTATTCAAAGACAGAAGAGGATCATGCGGAACATTTAAGGACAGCTTTGGAGATTTTAAGGAAAAAGAAGTTATATGCTAAATTCTCGAAGTGTGAGTTTTGGCTACAGGAAGTTCAATTCCTAGGACACATAATCGGTAACGAAGGGATCAAAGTGGACCCGGCAAAGATCGAGGGAATTACGAATTGGGAGAGACCGAGAACACCCACTGAGGTAAGAAGTTTCTTGGGATTGGCGGGATATTATCGACGATTCGTTCAGAATTTCTCAAGGATTGTAACACCATTGACAAATCTTACACGAAAGAATGAAAAGTTTATATGGAACGACAAGTGCGAAGAAAGTTTTCAGGAGTTGAAGTGGAGATTAATCACGGCACCTGTTTTGTCACTTCCAGATGATCAAGGGAATTTCGTAATTTATAGCGATGCTTCTCACAAAGGACTAGGATGTGTTTTAATGCAGCACGAAAAGGTGATTACGTATGCGTCAAGGTAATTGAAACCACACGAACAAAAGTATCCTACTCATGATTTGGAACTAGCAGCCATAGTGTTTGCTTTGAAGATTTGGAGACATTATTTATATGGAGAAAAGTGTGAGATTTTCACGAATCACAAAAGCTTAAAGTACATATTCACACAAAAGGAACTTAATATGAGGCAAAGGAGATGGTTAGAGTTGATCAAGGATTATGATTGTTCAATTAATTATCATCCCAGTAAGGCGAACGTGGTGGCAGACGCGTTAAGTCAGAAGGAAAGGTTAAATGTGTTGTCCGTACCTGAAGAGATATATAAGGAATTTCAGAAATTGGAATTGGAAATTAGAGTTTGCAAGCCTGAGGAAGTAATAGTGTATAGTATGATTTTCCAACCGGAATTATTAGAGAAAATAAAGAAATGTCAGGAAGATGAAATGGATCAAGATATAAATCGTTTGGTAGGGGAAGAGTTATGCACGCAGAAAGATGACCAAGGTATTCTGAGGTTTTCATCTAGAATTTGGATTCCACCGGTGACGGAGTTAAAGAATGAAATTTTACAAGAAGCACATAGTTCAAGATATTCCATCCATCCAGGGAGTACCAAAATGTACAGAGATTTAAAGAAGAATTATTAGTGGCCAGACATGAAGAGGGGAATTGCGGAATGGATTAGCAAATGTTATACCTGTCAGAGAGTTAAAGCAGAGCATCAAAGACCAAGTGGGTTGTTACAGCCATTGGAGATTCCAGAGTGGAAGTGGGAACATATTACCATGGATTTCATAGTTGGATTACCAAGGACAAGGGCTAATCATGATGCCATTTGGGTTATAGTGGATAGACTTACCAAGTCAGCTCATTTTCTGCCTATAAACGAAAGATTTTCACTCGACAAATTAGTTCATATGTACCTGAAGGAAATCGTAGTTCGTCATGGAGTTCCTGTGTCTATTATATCTGATCGAGATCCAAGGTTTAATTCATGATTTTGGAAGAGTTTTCAAGAATGTTTGGGAACAAGACTGAATATGAGTACGGCCTATCACCCCCAGACGGATGGCCAAAGTGAAAGAACGATCCAGACAATCGAGGACATGTTACGTGTTTGTGCTATTGATTTCAAAGGAAGTTGGGATGAACATTTACCTCTGGTAGAGTTTGCTTATAACAACAGTTATCATGCCAGCATTAGGATGCCACCCTATGAAGCCCTTTATGGACGTAAATGTAGATCTCCATTATATTGGGACGAAGTAGGAGAACGCAAGATACTTGGACCTGAACTGGTACAGTAGACAAAGGAAGTTGTTGAACTTATCCAGAAAAGATTAATAACCGCACAAGATCGTCAGAGGAAATATCCAGACCAGTCAAGGAAAGACATGGAATTTGAAGAAGGAAGCTTGGTATTATTGAAAGTATCACCATGGAAAGGACTAACGAGGTTTGGGAAGGAAGGGAAGCTAAGCCCAAGATATGTCGGACCTTTTGAGATTTTAAAGCGCGTTGACAAAGTAGCTTATGAGTTGGCGTTACCACCGCATATAGAGCACATTCACAATGTCTTTCACGTATCAATGATTAAGAAATACAATCCAGACTCCAGGCATGTAATAGAATATGAGCCAATAGAGCTTCACACAGATTTGTCATATGTAGAGAGTCCGATAGAGATTCTAGAGGAGTGAGAGAAAGTATTGAGAAATAAAGTGGTAAAGTTAGTAAGAGTATTATGCAAAAACCCAAAGGTTGAAGAGTCAACCTGGGAATTAGAAAGTGATATGAGAGAAAAGTACCCTCATTTGTTTTCTTAGGAGATTCTGAGGACAGAATCCTTTTAAGGGGGGAAGGATGTAATATCCGGGATATATCGTGTAATTATTTTTGATATTAAATAATTATTATGTGTGTTCAGTATCTATTCTATGAGTTAATTGTTAAGTGTTATCTGCACTTGGATATTCAAAAATAATATTAATTGAGTATTTTAATTTTTATATGTCCAAAATAAAATAAAAATAATTGTCATATCTTCCTAATTATTTTTATGTTGATTTATGGATTTATAAGAATCATATGAAATTTCTAACATCTTTTTCCGGGTAATTAAAATCTATTTTATAAAAACGGGAACCAACCGACGTCACCCGTTGTTACGTTTTTGGAACCCGAAATTCTTCCGAGAACTCCTTTCTAACCTAATTGTAATATTCCGAGTATATTCCATGTTTCGACTTTTTCGATCCGGCGTACGGTTTGTTCTGTGCGGGTCCCGGCGTAATATTTTCGATACAGTATTCATTTCGGTAAATGAATAAAACCCGTATTTTCGATAAACGAGAGCTTTTTATTAAACTATCCCAATTATCAATTCGTAGTACGCGTAACCAGGCGCTGAGACCAAGACCGCAGTACAAATTGTACAGATTTGGATAATTATCCCGAAAACCGATACCGTTTGGATCAGTTTTTACAAATAAACGTACCGTTTTATATCCGGAATGATCCAAAGGGATACTAATTTTCCGTAAATATAAATAGCCTTTTACCGTATTTTATTTCGTATCAAAATCATTTGCAGACAGATAAATATATAATTTTACAGAGAAAAATCATATATTCATAAACTATTCCAAGAATCAAATCAACTTTTGAAGGTGTTATGGATCTTTGTTTGAAAAGCTCGAGTACTGGATTTGAAGGTCTTGAAAAGCTATATCAGAATCTGTAATCCATATACCTGCAGAATCAAAGGTTTAGTTTTTGAAAATTTATTTATTTTCGAATTTATTTTATTAAAAATATGAATTTTTGTTCGGATGATTGTTTGTATGATTTGATGATTGCATGTTGTAGAGCTTGTTTTCCTGATGATTTTCATATGTCATACGTCTGATTTGGAGTTCAATAACATGCTCAAAAGTGGGTTTAATTTTCGAATTTCAAAATTAGGGTTTATAACCCGTATAAATGTTTTCAATTGAAATTTGGGGATTTTTGATTCAGGGGTTATTAGCTGTTGATTTATAGTGGGTTGTGTTCCTTATAAAATTTGCAATCGATTGATATATAGCTCGTTAACAGAGCATGCTTGAATCGAAGGGAGTTGTGTTTTAAAGATTACGATGTTCGCCGGAAACTGGCGATGTTCTTGGCTAATTTCCGGCCAGAACAGGGATGATTAGAATGTTTTGATTGCATGAACAAGTTCTTGGTGTTGTGTAGTGTTGATCTGGAGGTGTTGGTGGGGTGAGGACGCCGGGATCGTCTTCTCCGGCCACCCCCGATTTTCCGGCGACTGGAACTGCAAAATTGCAGTTTAGTCCCTGTAGTTTTGAAGATGGTGAAGTTTAGTCCCTGTAGTTTGCAAAGTTTTCAAAAATAGGATTCCTGTTTATAAAATGTTTAAAAATCATATTTCCTATTTATTTTTATTATAAAAATTCATTTTTAATTTCTGAAAATTCTAAAAAAATTAGTATTTTAATTCCGAAAATTATTTTTAATTCAAAAATAAATCTGAATTAATTAGTTAATTAATTTCAGTTAATTTTTAATTGATTAATTGGTCAATTAATTCAAAAATTAATTGATTAATTGATTTAATTAATTATTAATTGATTTTAATTAATTATTTAATTAGATTTAATTATTTAAAAATGATTTAAAAATTCCGAAAAATAGTTTCGAGTTTTAAAATATTATTCTAAATTATTATCAAGGCTCGATAATTATTCTAAAATTATTTCGGAGCCAGAATTGGCCAACCGAATCCTGTTTATTAACCCGAAATTGATCCAACGACCCGTTTTAATCCCGAAAAATATTTTTAAAAATCATTTTAAATACCCGAAAGCCTATTTATAACCTGAGACTTCTTTATAAATGATTTATCATTGATTATGTGATGTATTATGTGTTATATGTGACTTGTTGATTGACTATCGGTCTATACATTCGGTGTTTACTTGATTATTGCATAACTTTCAATCCGTTAATCGGATTTGGGTAAAACGAAGGGTAGATAGAAGTATATGTTGAATAGAATCCTATGAGTTGATGATTGATAGATGCTTATAATATGTGAGCAGAAGAGGCAAGACGTAGGAAAGGGAAACAGGTGGTTGAGGAGTAAGACGATTGTGATTGGAAGCGAGTGATGTATAGTAAGCTAACACCAGGCAAGTGTTTTGAACTTTCTCGAGATATTGTAGTACTTGATAGTCTTGTTGATATTGTAAGTGCTTTGAAGCATTGAAACCCAACCCTGATTCCAGTTATTGTTCTTGAGCCATAAACCTTATTCTTTCTAGACCATTGATTATTGTGTATCCAAACACGAATCTCAAGCATACGATACTACTCCACAATTACATGCAAACAAAATCCCAAACACTGAACTGAATTACTTGTATACTCAACCATTGTATCCTATGCTTTGGAAGCCCCAAATCTTTGGAAACCCTGAAATGTTGATTCATTTATTATCCAATTCTTTCATTACCCAACATCCAAGCCTTGAAAGTACTTTGTTGATCCACACAAGGGTTGAAACCCTTTCATTGTTAAACACTCACTGTTGTTAATGATTCTGATTATTGTTTAATATTGTTTAATTTTGTTATTATGTTAGAATTGGATTGTTTTTATAAAATTGTGAACCAGATTCGTGGTCAGACCATATAATGGTCAAGTTAGGCCAATGTGTGCCTTGGATCCAGTAGTTAGAGCAATGCTGTGTGCTTTGCTCGGGGTTAGTGCGTGACTGATCAGCAGCCTAACCTTGGTTTTTAAATTAAAAGTATAATATCCAATTCTAAATCATAATCCATTGTTCACTTGATAACATAACCATATTCACTTGATGATCATTATTCTCAGTTTTGTCATTGTGACTTGCTGAGCTAGTTAGCTCATTTATGCAATGTTGTTTATACTCTTTCCAGTTAAAAAGGAACCAGTTGGTAGCAAGGATCCCCAGTCCAGTGCGAGAGCTAGGGATTAAGGCTGTTAAAGCTGAGCTAGTAGGCTTCTTTTGGAATAATGTAAATTTGTAAAAGTTTGTAATATGTTTAATATTCAGTTTAAGTTTGGAATAGTTGGGATTTGAACGGTTTATAATATATTAGTGTGTTTGGCTTGTGTGCATACTTTAACCTGTTGTGATCCGTGGTAGTTGGTAAGTAGGGTCACTGTATATATATTATTATTATCTTTATTATTGTTATAAGCAGGTTGTAATCAGTGCGTGTGTGGACCCCAAACTTCTGACCCGGGTTTGGAGGGCGCCACAATCTCACTTAGTAGCTATTAAGAGAATTTTCTCAAGGGAACACCAAAACTTGGCATTTGGTACTCCTAGAGATTCTGGTTTTGATCTAACTGGTTATTTAGATGCAGATTATGCAGGTTGTAGAATTGATAGAAAAAGTATAATAGGAACCTGTCAATTTCTAGGAAACAAGCTTGTGTCCTGGTTTAGTAAAAAGCAAAATTCAGTTTCTACTTCTACAGCTGAAGCTGAATACATTGCTGCTGGCAGTTGTTGTGCACATATTTTATGGATGAAAAATCAATTGCTAGATTATGGTCTGCAAGTTGAAAGGATTCCTATTTTCTGTGATAACACAAGTGCAATTGCCATCACTGAAAATCCAGTACAACATTCAAGGACAAAGCACATAGACATCAAGTACCACTTCATAAGGGAACATGTAATGAATGGTACTGTGGAACTACATTTTGTTCCAAGTGAGGATCAGCTTGTAGATATTTTTACCAAACTACTGGATGAATCCACCTTTTCAAGGTTGGTAAGTGAATTAGGTATGCTCAATTATTCTTAAATCTTTATGAGATAATTTGCAAGTTATAATGCAGCCAGAAATTTAATTGATTTTTCAGTTTTGGATGAAATTTTGGCTAAGTCAAAATTTACATCTCGACGGATGATCTTTATCCATCGAGTTTGATCATCCATCGGTATACAATTTGCTAATAAAAATCAATTATTTTTCAGGAATATTTTATGACTCGACGGATAAAAGTTTATCCTCATCCGTTGAATTGTCTTAATCTTAGCCGTTAATTCCCTGAACATTATCCATCGAGTATACTTACAGTTTGTAAGCATAACACGACGGATAATGGGTGGAATTTTTACAGTTTATTTTTAAACGGCTATTTTAGGCAATTTTCATTGGTTACTTTATTTTACTTTATTATTTTTAACAGTTATTTTTGAGATAGTATAAAAACTTATTTCATTTCCATTGCTTTTCTTTTATCATTCTCAAATCAACTGCTCCAATTTCTTTCTCTTTCAAAGCACTTACTCTCTCTCTTCAAACTCTTATTCTCTAACAATGGCGCCCGTTGTCAAGATTATGTCTCAAACTGGGTTTATCTATGAGAAGAACAATTTCACTGCACTAGTAAACAAGGGGATTCGGCAATCTGGTGACTATCACAGGATGATGGACTTTATGAAGAATTGCAAGCTTAGCTATGCCATGCTGGAATCACCCACAATCTTTTGTGAAGTTGTTGAAGAGATGTGGACCACTGCTACATACAACTCAACAGATAAGACAATCACACTCACCATTAAAGGTAAGGAATTCTATATCAATAGTGATGTTATAAAAGCATATTTCAAAATTCCTGATAACACTATGACCTCACCACACACTGACATAATCAATATGCTTAATTCCAAGAACTATGCTCTTTCTACTTCTAAGTTAAGTGACATTAGGATATTGGGCCCTATGAAAGAATGGAGTTTTATGTGTGATGTAGTGATAAAGGTCTTTTCAGGTAAAATCAGTAATTTTGATTCGGTCAATATCTCCATGCTTAACTTGCTCTACATGCTAGTTACAGATAGGTTCTATAATTTTAGTGACCTTGTTTTATTTGAGTTGGGATTTAAACTAGGAGAGTTAAATAAGAGAGGTAAGAATGTGTATTATGCTAGATTCTTTATGATGTTAGCTAACCATCTCTCTGAGGGAATTATGCTTGTGAACCCTAACAACAAATTAGATTATTGGGTTCAAAAGAGAAGGATCATTGCAGATTTGAACAGGGCCAATCATCACAAGGAAGTGCCACTGTTCTATTTCCCTGCAATGGAAGCACCTCAGGTAAGCGAGGTAAGTTCATCTATCCCTGCTATTCCAACCTCACAAGTTTCTTTGAGTTCCAGTGTAGCTATGGGAACTGTGTCAATGACCCAACAGTTGCCTACCCAAGCTACCAAACCAGCAAAAATTTTTAAATCCAAATCCAAGAAAACCCCCTCTGGTATTTCTCAAAAGATGTCAGTTGCAAAATCTACCAAACCCAAAGAGGGGAGTGTGCAGGTGGGTAAGGCAGGTGAGCGAAGGGGTGAACATAAAAGAAACCCTAAGGATAAGGATGGAAAGTTGAGTGGTTCCCAGCCTAGCCACACTGCAGTTTCCCAACAAACTGTAGTGCTTAAAAAGGATAAAAGCTCATTTCTAGCTGCATCCTCCCAAAAGGATGCAACTATTGAACAAAGCTCTTAACCAAGAGCACAAGTCAAGAGGGTTAGGGACACAAGCTCACCCTAAACTTATGCCAGAAAGAAGAAATCTAAAACCCTTGGGGATGCACAGGGTACACACACTGTGCAAACTGGTGCTAAAGACACAGTCACTGCACCTTCACAAATTCAGTTTGATGTGGCTCCAATAAATATGGAGTCACAGCCAAAATCTCTAGTAATAGAAGCACCTTAAACACCAAACTCACCCACAAACTCTCTGGATGTGGATATGATAAACACATCAATTCCTGATTCCCCTTCTTTAACTTTGTTGGGGAAGCCAAAATCTAGTGCAAGTGAGCATCATCTTTTAGATGATTTGTTGGCTCACTTGCCAATTCTTTCAGGAACTGTTGAATCATCTGTGCCCAAAATATCATCAATCAGCACAGAGTCCACAATAGTTTCTATTCCAAGTTCATTCATTTCTACTCTCTTGATGGATATTGCTCATCCATCGAGTAGTGATTGTATCCCGACGGATAAGCTTAACATCAGTTATCCATCGGTTAGGAAAATCACTAACCCGATGGATATTCCTTATCCGTCGAGTGTCTCTGCACCACCTCAAACTTCATTTATCTCAAGTGCAGAAGAATTAGTGGTTGTATAGTCACTATTAGGATTGAGAGAGAAGCGTGTTTTGAGTGAGAGTCTGGGTTGCTCCCAAGAAAAAGGAGAGTAAATGAGTGAAACTATGAGTCCACTTCTTCAGGACTGGCAAAAAAGAGTGAGAGGAGTCCCACCTTAGATGGTGAAGGTGAGGGTGTGAGGATGGGGAGCCAGGGTGAGACCCTGATGCAATAAAAGAGAGAAAACGAGAGAAATGCAGGTACTGGAGCTATAAGGATGGATGTTATTGCTAGTGAGTCAATGAATGTCCAGGATGCAGACAACGAGGGACTATCTCAGCAACCTCAAGCTGTTATAGATTCCACCTCCCTTGATGCTGAGGCATTTACTCACCCTATTCCAGCTTATCAACTTCTAGTTGAACAGGGCTATTACAATACAGAAAGGATGCTCAATCTGGTGCATACCACACAGTCTATGCTAAGAGCTAAGGATGCCATCACAACTTTGCCCTCTACAGCTGGTGATGTGGATTATGAGACTGGTGGTTCAGCTGATTTCTTTGGTGATGGAAGTGGGGATAGTGAAGATGAAGCAATGGACATAGGGGGAGAAGTAGGTTCCGGTTCAAGATCAGGTATGCCATCATGGGCATTTTCGAAGCACTGTGATGGGCATTACTTCAAGACAACCCTGATCCAACTAATCAATCAGACAAATACTGCTCTTCAAGCCACTACAAATGCCAGCACCAAGAAGCTCCTTCAAGCACATCTAGCCTCTCTGCAACTTCAACAAATTCAAGGCTTCCAACATGCAAGGGATGTAAACACCATCAAGGGTGATATTGAGGAGATGAAGAAGGCCATTTCAGACAAGATGGATTCTAAGCTTCCAGAAGCTACAATGCTTGACATCAAGAGTCAATTAAGGAAAAATTCTGATCTTACAACCAAGATAGATGCCTTGGATACAAGAATGTCAGCCGTGGAAGCATCTTTAACAGCCATTCATCTTCATCAAGCCCAACAGACAGATTTACTTCAAAAACTGGTGGCTGCTCAAACCTCCTCCTCTACTCAACTTGATGATAACAAAAAGGGGGAGAAAGGACCAAGTGAGGGGGAGAGGCTTCAAATTCAAATCAGTAAAGTAATTGTGCCTTCAATTACTATCTCAAAGCCACCAGTTACAGATAGTATAGATCTGATAAATGCAGCAGCAGCCAACATTAGAGCAGCTGAAATGAAGCAGTTGAAACCAATCAACTGGGAGAAGATTGATGAGGATATAAAAAGGAAATTTGGGCTAGTGAAGGAGCCAAAAAAGTCAGCCATCCATCACTCTCAAATCAAGCAGATTTCTGTGAATGAGATGAGCATGAACTATCTGGAAAGGGGATAGTCATCCTGCATCAAATCTCCAAAGGCTGAAATAATTCTGAAACCAAGGGTGAACTATCCAAAATCATCATTGAAGAACCCTTTGGATATTGTGTATGAGACACCTAAGCCTGATGAAAAGAAAATTTTGTCAAGGTCAATTGCCTTCTACAAGGATCCAGGTGATTCAGCTTTAAAAAGAAGAATTGCTAAAGTTTTCAAGAATGGGAAAGAAATCTGTGTGGTGGCTGGACATCCTCAACTTTCTCAAGCAAAGAGAGAAGAAAAGGCAAGATTGAAGCAAGAAAAGAAGCAAGCTATTCTAGATGCCAAAAAGGCTAAGCAAAAGAAAGAGCAAACTGCTATCTTGGCCAAGCTACAAGCTGTAAAACCAACACAACAGATTCCTTCTCAGCCATCTGGAATCACTAAATCTCAAGACCCACAGAAGCAAGTTCAACAAGAATAGAAGAAATCTCCAAGAATCAAGGAATTGGCTAAAAGAATCAAAAGGAAACTGGACATTGTTGATAAGGAATTGGAGAATCAGTTTCCCAAGGAATCCACTCAAACAACAACTCAAGCATCAAAACCCTCTGTGGTATTTGAAGATATCAAGGTGGTGGATCCTTATAGGAACATTCATGGTGAACCTATTGTGCTTAAGGATGAACCAATAGAATGGGAGAAATACTAATTCCTGACTTCAATATGCAAATCCTTAACAAGCCAAAGAGAACAAATTCAAGAGCAGTCAAGAAAGTGAAGTTGTCACCTCTCAAATCCAAATCTTTAGTCAAAGCTCAATCTAAAGTCAATAAGGGAGATTACATGTACTTGTGTAACATCAAGGAATTCTCTGATCTAAATCTCTATCTAGATGAACTAGAAGAAGTAAGAGGGATTGATGCATACAGAAACCTACCTGAAAGGCTAGTTTTCAAGTACAAGGGAGGAAAGGAGATTCAATGGCCACTTCACAGGATCCTTCAAGAAAGCCAAGCTGTACTGATTAAGGTTTATTCATCTTTCAAGAAAAACTTTGGGTTCAATGTTACTGCAAGAATATTGGTTCTAAAGAAGATTGAAGAACTAAGGAGTGTTAGAGCTAAAGATGCACTCCCAAAGACTCTAATTATTTTCTTACACGGGGAGAAGAGTGCATCTAAGGCCCTACTGGCTGATGGAGTTCATGGATGACAAAGGAGTGAGAAGATTTTTCAGAGTAGAAGACCAACTGAGCATCTCTAGCAATGAGACTCTCTTGGAAATACAAGAAAAGCTAAATCTCTCAGAATCTAATGAACTGGAATTCCACAGGCAGCTCCAAAATCAGATTGAAGAAAACAATAGAAAGCTTGGAAAGAGATCCAGACCTTCAATGAACTAGATAAATCTGCTCAGGCTAGAGGAGCATCTTGAAAATGACTGTGAGCAAAACTTTGTACATTTTGTTAATTGAAGCACCTTACAGTTTTATCTATCTACTTTCAAAGTTGTATTTTTAGGGTGTTTTGTTATCATCAAGTATCTCTTAATTTATGGCTACAATTCCAGTAGATATAAATTGGGGGAGATTGTTGTGTATATGTTGCGAACTTTATGATTTCATTAACAAAACACCTTGGTAGATTTTACTTAGTGAAAATGTAACACTCGACGGATAAGGATTATAGTCCTGAAGGATGACTCAATATAGTCCCAATGGATGATGATTTATTATCTATCGAGTGAGTAGCTTATGTAACAATAAGTCTGTAGCACATTTCTGCATACACATTGTTTAGAATCTATAGTAGTACTTAAGTCATGTTGACTTTAACTAGATATGCAGAATAGGATGATTAATTGTACATAGATGATGTCTTGTAATTCTGCATAAATGAAATGAAGTCTAGTGCCTGATTGCTACCCGAAGGATAAACAACAATGAATTCGACGGATGATCATTAACTCGACGGATGATCATGAACCCGACAGATAAAGAATTCAAATATCTATTGATAGTGACAACACAGTCACATGCGTCGAGTGTATGCAAATGGAATGTGGTAGCCTATTCAACTGGGTTTTCGAGAACAAAGAAGCATTGCCATTTCCATGCTATTATGAAGATATTCAAAGATGCTGGAATAGAGTAATGAAGTAGCATTGTAATAGACTTGATAGTTTTTGTTTTATTATCTTGTCTTATTGCTTTGTAATCTTGGTGATATATAAACCAAAAAGCAGCAAATAGAACAACTAACAAAAAATTAAGCAACCAAGAGAGAAACATTTGTAAGCTGAATTCTCAGTATTTCTCTGTATTCTTAGTTGTTCATTTGTAAGCAACTGTGAGCTTTTTGCACACAGAGTTCTCTCGATATATATTATATATCTCTGGTGGAATCATTCAAATCCACCAGAAAGTTTATAAAGACTCTTGTTTTGATTCATTTCAAGTGATTATTCCACATTCTGCTAATCAATTCACACTGATATATATAATTGAGTTAGAATAATTTTTATTCAAGAAAAGTTTCAAGAATTCCATTCAACCCCCCTTCTGTAATTCTTGTTATATTGTTAAGTGACTAACAATAATAGGTACTGTAGCTGGTATTCTTGTGATCGGTTTAATAGGTATTTTCTTTTATGGTTCATATTCTGGATTGGGTTCATCTCTGTAGTAATCAGATGAATTGAGTTATAAATTATAGCCATGAAAGCGTAAGAACTCAACGGGACCTACCCCCTCAAACCATACAGGGAATACCGTTGAGTTCTTAAGAATTAGAATATTTTTCGCCTAAATGGCAAAACCCCATTCCATTTTTCTGATGATGTTTTTAGAAAATGCAGTTCATTGATCCATCCGCCCGTTGCTCGATAGTATCCATCAATACTTTCAAAGTAAAGGTAGAAGAAATCACTCGATTTCTTAGATGACATACTATCCTCAAATAATAATAAAACCTTAGTATTTTTTTTGTATCTCATCAAAAATGGAAATTTTTATAACTTTATTGAAGAAGTTCTATTTACTCAATAAACCTCCCTGTCTTTTGTTTGCCCACTATTCTATTTTATTTTGTATTAAATAATTTATTAATATATCTAGAAAAGTTATGATATTTTTTTTAATTAAAAACTTAGACTAGTAATCTTTGACGAACATGATAAAGAACCTTTTTTCTTTCGACATAAGAAAGAGATGTGGAAAATTCCTTTTCTTGTGTCGAATACTAGGAAGATGAATAATCATCCCTATTATTTTTTGTTCCACGCATTTATGTGTTCAATTTGTCACACCCCCAACTTAACAAACAAAATAAATATAACTATTACAATATTTAGAAGAAAGTAAACATAATCGAATCCAAGATCTTACAATTTAGGGTTTGGAACAGCCCAACACTACCATCTATTACAACTGATTTTAAATTTGAGTCCTCACACAAAACTATCTCTTATTCTACCTGAGCTCGGACATACGCATCGGCGTCACATGTCTTACATGCTATCTGCTTGAATCTAACCATAGCTGCTAGCTGTAATATCAGGGTTAAAGCAAGGAGTGAGCCAAATGCTCAACAAGTGCTAAACAATACGGTACAAAGCATAAATTGAGATATATATAAAAGAATGACAATGCGAAGACATAACCAATATTAACAAGAGATAAAACTTTGGGGTGATGGCATCATTTGCTTGAATCAAAACATTTTTAAAATCATATCTTAATCAAAAACCATTTTATGATGCTACGGATTACAGCCGGTGATCAGCCGCGAAGTAATCCCGAACCTCGATGGGTTATAAAACATTAATGGGATCCCTAGGCAACTTTTAAGCCTGCAATATAAGTGTGGAAAGGACTCGCGTCTCAGTCCAGATCCACTATTCAAAGAAAACATTTATCCCCCTTTGGGACTGAAAATCCACATTTTAATCATTTCAAAAACTGATGCCGATTTATAATAAAATCTCTTAAGTTGTAAACATTTTTATCAAGGGATTATAGATCAACTTTGAAATACTGGAAATAAGTCACAAAATCTCAGGGCCATGATCCACTAGACTTTACTCTATTAGGGTAACTGAAAGGTTTCCATTTACAAAACTTGACAAGGGGATTTAGCAAAGCTATTGGATAATATGAAAAAAAATAATTAATGCCAAACTAGGCTTAAAGCAATGATTCTCGACAAGGTATAAATACTAGAACATCAAGAAGATAAACTTTAAGAATATTAGGGGTGTCAAGATATGAAGAAATGATTTTTAGCTCAAGATATATCAGGATTATCGAACTTTAGGGTAAGAAAGAGGGGTATCAATCAATTATGGACAACTTTGATGAATATCTGGCTTTTAGGTATCAAGATAAAGTTTCTATAGGAGTTCAAGCATCAGGGTGAGATATCAATACTTTAGGAATCATTAGCATGTTAATCAAGAGGATCAATCAAGTATTATAACAACTCTTTATTTTATCATGGCATTCCAATCACTTTAATATACTAACGTGATAAGACCTTTGATCTACTTGCAATACGTACTTGAGGGTTCAAGGCATTTCTATATAATTCAAAGATAGACTTAAGAATCGCTTGGTTCAAGTATATCAAAATGACTCAGGATAATCGCATCAATATATGAACTAATTGTTACACATTTGCAGTAAATACGAAAGACAGGTTAAATCATTTGCCTTGAGAAAGGCTGGTCTGGTCTGGCTGGTAGGAGCAACTGGAAGCTTCACTCGACCTTTATGGCAAGTTTACCCTCATCTCGAGATCCTACATAAATAATAATAATCCTCATTATAATATATTCTCACCAACTTAAGCTATTTACAACACAAATGGCACTTAGGCCTATATGCACGCAATTTATATTCACCTTATAAATATAATTATACAAATAGCCACATATACTCACATATCATATTTTAATACCAAATAATATTACACACGCCATAATGCAACACTAGGCTTGGATGATCTCGATCCCCAACTTAAGTCACTTGGTCGCTAAACTAGACAAAGTTTCCAAATTTTGACTTCCTTACTCACTGTGCCTTTACTAAACTATCCAAAACCTATTGACCCTCACTTGGGCCTTTTACTCTACTGGCTTTATACTATCTTGTAACCATAGTGGTTAACCTAGGTCTCACTCCTAAGTGTTCTAAAACTATGTGATAAGTGAAAGTGCTCACTAAGGAAAATTTCAGAATGACATCTATGGTTTCTTGAGTGCATTAGACACTCTTAAACTACAAGTTTACCTCCAAAACTTCTACACTTGACTCTTCTGACCATAAGGCATCTCCCAAACTTGATGTGGCTCAAGGGTCTAGCTTGGGCCTAAGCTCAAAGTCCATGGTTCCCCTGTTTTTCTGGGCAGAAAACGCCCTGACTGGAATTAACTTGTGACACATGGTCCTAACTCAAATTCTATGAACTATGGTTTGAAAAACTCCTCTGACACTCCCTCTAACTAAGGCCCAACAGGGCCTAATGAGGGCCTACCCATGACATAGTCAAAACTTCCTATTTCTAAGTTGCAACAAAACTGTCCCCTGCTGGACAGATTTTGTGATTCCACTTGTGCACCTAACCAAACGACTTATAAACCTTCAAAAAACACCTAAAACCTTTTATATACTCCTAATGCTAGCTTCTGGTGGCTTGGGCCTCAAAGTGCACAACAAATGCTTATTCAAAACTTCCCCATAACTAGTGTATCAAATCTGGAAAAATGCAAACACTAACTAATCCCTTTCCACCTTAACTCCCACTTAATAACCGAGCATCCAACTCTTTTCAAAGCAAACCTAGTGTCTTAATGTCCTAAAATAGTGCCTCAACAGAAGGGGAGATCATCCATGCTCAAGAACAACAACATGCAACTAAAAACATAACATGCAACTCATGGAAACACTTAACAAGATTTCGGCTAAAGCATAAAGTTTAAATGCTTGCAAATTTGACTTGTACCTATTACTCATCTTTACTATTCATGAAATATATCTTCTCTTAACTATTAATAAGAAATTTATCATGGAAACAGTCTATTTTAAGCACACATATTTCGAATTTATAGATTTTTAGACATAGCAACATGATTTCAAAAAGAGTAGCATGAAAAACATGGTTGATCACCATTTTAATATCTTAAAACTAGCATGCATGACTAAACATAAATATATAATGAAATTTCAGTAGCATGCAAGGGATTTTAAAGCATGATATTTCCATAAAACACTTAGTTAGCACATATATAAAATATATCTCATAGAGGGCTCTTGAATTCACAAGAATCAAGAGTTTCTCTTTGGAGATCAAATAAGAACTACACATGCATCCATGGAACTTCAACTTCCAAGTCACAAAACTCTTGGAAAGTATATAAGATGAATGTAGGTAGAAGATTTACACTTGGGAAGATGAAGAATGAAGTGAAAAATGGAAGGGGGGTAGGGGGAATGGGGCTTCGGCCGAGAGCAATGGTGGGAGGGGGAGGAGAAAAAAAATGTGGTGTGTTGGAGTGTGGAGTGAGTGGAATGACTTCTCCCACTTTGATTTTAGTTTTTTATGCTTTTTGGTTGACAAAATAATGAGTGGAAGTGAGAATGTACAAAAATGTCCTCTAGCTAAAGTTAGGTCATTTTGCATGCAAGGTTAGTGTGGTAATTTGGTAATCAACAAATGAGTTAGTGGGGTTGGAAAGGTCTTATTTGCCCTTTGAGATAATAAAAGGGTGATTTGCATGCAAGGTCTTCTATGTAATTTGCTAATTATAACAAATAAAATTTGTAAAGATTTATTTTTATAAAATAAAATACAAGTTCAAAAATTATAAAATTTATACCATAAAACAACTTGGATTTTTAGCAATTTTATAAAATCACTTTTGAAATTTGTGAACAAAATAACTTTTAAAAGAAAATTTCTCCAAGGTTTAGAATATTCCTTATAAATCAAAAATAAGGGAAATAAATAAACTTTTGCTTTGAAAAATCATATACTACATAAAGCAAATTTATAATGCAGAAATTTTCATTCACACAACGTACAACCATTTAGTATATTTACATTCGGCTCTAATATCACACAAAATCCACAGATAATATTACACAAAATGCCGGTCGTAACACTATTCCCCGCTTACTTATGTCTAGTATCTAGTCGAATTTCATTCGATTAGAATCTAAAATACTCTTAATGCATTTTATGATATTGAAATGTGATAATAGTAACATAGTCATACCACCCCAATTTTATAATCAAAAAAAGTAAAAAGTCTTCTTCACAATCTACATACTATGCCTAGGAATGTAGTATGAGGAATTCCCGACATGTCGTATAAAATATAAAATAAAATGAGTATAAAAAAGCAAAAGGCTTTTCATAATGTCCATTTTTTATCATAAAGAGTCGTCAAAATAATTTTTGTTCTTTTTACGTTATGAGCTCAATGTCGATAAATCCGCGAGTCTAGAAATTCATTTCTGACAATTGAACCTTCTCGAACTGTTTCTTTTTAAGAACCAAAAAGATTTGTGCCAAAATAACAGATGCCAAGAAGAACAAAAGGCCTTGGACACGTAAGGGATCTTGAAGTACTATTTCTGCATCTCCCTGACCAAATCCGCCCATATTAGGATTACTCGTCAATGGTTTATCCAATTTAATAGATTCGCCTTCTAAAACAAGAAAACCTGGCCCTGGAGGGATAATATCAACCACTTGACATCCATCCGATGCATCCGCTATGGTTATTTCATGACCCCCTTTTTCTTTTTGTATTATTTTACCTACTATATGTTAGATATATTTGAGATGTCATGTCTAATATGATTCATGTTTAGTTTTCAGATCTTAACAAACAGGTCATGTCAGGACTTACTGGAATCAGGACTTACTGGAAGTCAGAACTTAAGGTCATATCAAAACTTTAGTGCGGGAAGACTTTCATATAAAGAAGGAAGCTGATTTACAGTAGAAGATCGAGACTAAAACAAAAGAAGATATGCATGGAAAGAGTTAGAAGACTGGAAGACTTGTAGAAGAGATCTGATTGATATATTTTAGGAGACAGAATTATATTCCATATCAATTAGAAGTTATCTTGTAACTATGAACTATATAAACACAGACTTAGGGTTTACTCTATATGTGTTATCATTATCGAGAAGATTATACATTGTAACCTAGCAGCTCTTAATGATATTTGTCATCACTGAGAGAGAACAGTTCCATTATAACAGAGGTTATCATATTGAATATATATGTTTACTGTTGTGTTCAAAATCTATTTGATTGTAGTAACACTATATTCAACCCCCTTCTACAGTGTTGTGTGACCTAACAATTGGCATCAGAGCTTATCTGTTAACACACATACAGTAAAGATCCAAACAATCATGTGTGAAGAAGCACAAACTCCAACCAAGCCCACCAAAATTGAAGAAACTCAAAAGACTCAAACCCACAGTTGATATGAGACTATTAGGGTTCCCATACTGAGACCTTCTGAGTATCCCATATGGAAAGTGAACATGGCTATGTTTCTGGAAGTTACAGATCCAGAATACCTTGACAGAATTAATGAAGGACCACATAAGCCTACTAAGCTCTCTGTTGTAGTTGCTGATTAACCAGCAAAGACCATACCAAAGGAAAAGGTGAGTACACAACATAGTGCCATTGATAATGTCATGTCAAACAGGGTAATACATTGCAAGACTGCAAAGGAGATATGGGAAGCTCTGGAGACAAGATGCCAAGGAACTGATGCAATCAAGAAGAACAGGAGGACTATACTCACTCAAGAGTATGAGCACTTTGACTCAAAAGCTGATGAGTCTTTAACTGACTTATATGACAGGTTTGTCAAACTCTTGAATGATCTGTCACTAGTGGACAATGAATATGATCTTGAAGATTCAAATCTAAAATTCCTTTTAGCTCTTCTTGAAAATTGGGATTTGAAGTCTACTACCATAAGAGACAACTATGACCTTACTAAAACTACTCTTGATGAAATTTATGGTATGCTCATGACTTATGAACTTGAGATAGATCAAAGGAGCAAGAGGCATGGAAGAAAGTCAAGGATAATTGCTCTTAAGGCTGAGGAGGAATCTTCTAAAGTTGTTGCCTCAAAGAGGGGAAAAGGAAAGGCTCTCATCATAAAGTCTGATTCAGAGTCATCATATTATGATGATGATAACTCAGAAACTGAAAGTTTATCTGAAATAGATGCTGGTGAAGAGATGATGAAATTGTGTGCTCTTATGGTGAAGGGTATCACAAAGATAGCCTACAGGAAATTCAGAATAGGCAAGAAGTTTTCCAGGAAAAGTGGAAGTTCTGATAAGAAAGGGTTCAGAAAGTCTGAAGGCAAAGGTGCAAAGTCTGACAGAGGAGACAACTCAAATGTCAAATGCTACAATTGTGGTGAAAGAGGCCATATATCTCCTGACTGCAAGAAAAGAAAAAGTGACAAAGGCAAGGCACTTGTCATAAAGAAGAAAAACTTGACAGACACTTCAGATTCTGAAAGTGAGGTGAACTATGCCTTGATGGCAAATGCTGGTAGCAGCCCTGAAACTGCGGAATTGAAGGTACCTCAAACAACTTATGCTTTTCATACTGATGATATTACTGAGTTGAGATTATATCTTAAAACCATGTTTATTAGTTAGAGAGATCAGACTTTAACATGTGAAAGATTAACATCTGAAAATTCTGCTTATAAAAAGAGAAATGACTATCTAGAAAAGGAGTTAGTTTTACTTCATCAAACTAAGAAAGAAAGAGATGATGCTTTATATGTTAGAGATGAAGTATTAAAATTAAATGAATCTCTAAAAGCTGACTTAGAAAAGGAAAGAGAGATTATCAGACCTTGGACTAACTCTGGCAGAACAACTCAGAATTTATTAAGTAGTGGAAACTGGAAAGAGGGCTTAGGTTATGGAGATGATAAAAGTGAAAAAGGAACTGAACAAATTGAGCCAATTGTTGTTAAAGAGACTGCTAAGCCAAAGGTAAATCCTGTTAAGTTTGTAGTTTAAACTGTAAAGTCTGATTCTGAAAAGATGAAAGAGTCTGTGACAGAAGTTAAGGAAAAGACAACTTCTGAAAAATTAAAACATGATAAACCAGGTGAAGTCAACATAGGCTTAATGACAAAGAAGCAGCTTAAGCATAAGCTGAAAGAGATTAGGAATGTCAACAAGGTAAATGAGGCTAGGAAAAATAGGAATGAAAAGGAAGGTGTGAACAAAAGCAATAATTATATGCCTGTTCCTAATGCTCCTAGAAAGAAATGCTATAACTGTGGAAACACTAACCATCTTGCTTCTTTTTGTAGGAAGAATAAGTATATAAACTTTTTACCTCCTAGATCAGGAGTTAAGAGTCAGCCTGTTAGGTTTAAGCCACAAAATCCTTGTTTTCATTGTGGTAGTTTATGGCATTCCATTTATACTTGTAAGGAATATCATAGTTTGTACTATGATTATTATCAAATAAAACCTTCTTTGAAGAAAGTTACTTTAATTCCTTCTAGTGTAAAGTCTGATGCAAAGTCTGATATAAGTTCTGATAAACAGTATGTTAGCACAAACTCTGAAATTAAATCCGCGGCAAATGCTAACAAACTTAAAAAGGCCAAAGGATCCAAGCAAGTATGGGTCCTTAAAACTAACCATTAGTGGTCTTTGTGATTGCAAGGCAACAGGAAAACTATCCTAGTTTTGGACAGTGGATGTTCAGGACATATGACTGGAAATAAAGCCCTGCTATCAGACTTTGTGGAGAAAGCTGGCTCAGGAGTTTCTTATGGAGATGGCAACATGGGAAAAACTCTGGGATATGGCAATATCAATCTTGGGAATGTCATCATTGAAACAGTAGCTCTTGTCTTAAGACTTAAACACAATCTGTTAAGTGTGAGTCAAATCTGTGACAGAGGTTATCATGTGGATTTCTTTGAAGAACACTGTGAAGTTGTAAGTAATTCTACAGGCAAAGTGGTTCTGAAAGGTTACATGCATGGTAACATTTATGAAGCCAGACTTTCAACAAGTTTTGATGGTTCTGCAATCTGTCTGTTGAGTAGAGCATCAATTGAAGAAAGCTGGAATTGGCACAAAAGACTCTCTCATTTAAATTTCAACAACATAAATGAGCTTGTAAAGAAAGATCTTGTGAGAGGATTGCCAAAATCAGTATTTGCTCCTGATGGCCTTTGTGATTCATGTCAAAAGGTAAAACAAAGAAAATCTTCTTTCAAGAGCAAAACTGAATCCTCAATTCTTGAGCCTTATCACCTACTGCATGTTGATCTATTTGGTCCAGTCAATATCATGTCTATTACAAAGAAGAAATATGCTATGGTTATAGTGGATGAGTTCACAAGGTACACTTGGGTGTATTACTTGCACAAGAAGAATGAAACTGCATCTACTCTAACTGATCATGTCAGACAGCTGGATAAGTTAGTCAAAGATTCTGTTAAAATTATAAGAAGTGATAATGGCACTGAGTTCAAGAATTCAATCATGGAAGAGTTCTACAAAGAATATGGAATCAGAACAAGAATTTTCTACACCTGGAACTCCACAGAAAAATGGAGTTTTAGAAAGAAAAAACAGGACTCTCATTGAAGCTGCACGAACTATGCTTGATGAAGCAAAGCTACCAACCTACTTTTGGGCTGAAGCTGTGCAGACTGCTTATTTTACACAGAATGCTACACTCATAAACAAACATGGAAAAACACCATATGAGATGGTGAAGAAAAAGAACCCAAATCTGAAATACTTTCATGTATTTGGATGTAAGTGTTTTGTTCTTAAGACTCATCCTGAACAGCTGTCAAAATTTGATCTAAAAGCTTATGAAGGAATTTTTGTTGAATATCCACTTTCCACAAAAGCCTTCAGAGTCTACAATTTAAGAACAAGGGTTGTCATGGAATCTATCAATGTATCTTTTGATGATAAGAAGATTACTGGACTTGAAGATTTCAATGATCATGATCAACTGAGATTTGAAAATGAAGATTTAAACTCTGATACTGTAAATTCTGATGACTTAAACTCTGATCTTGTAAGTACTGACAGGTTAAGTTCTGATGTCATTGAAACTGTGGTAACAACTCCAAAGGAAAATGCACCTGTCCAGGGGAAGCAAGCTGAAGATCCTACCACAACTCAAGACTCTCAAGAAGCATCAGAACCTGTCACTGGATCTTCAAGTTCTGATTCATCAAGTTCTGATGAGCCAAATTCTGATAATTCTGGAAACTCTGATTCTTCAAATCCTGAAGGATCTAACTCAAATTTTGAAGTCTCAGAGATCATAACTACAGGGGAGCATCAGAAAATGCTGATGGAGATAGCATGGATCGTGGGGGAGGATCCAATTCTAGAAATCAACTTCCATCTGTAAAGAAGTGGACCAAATCACATACACCTGACTTAATAATTGGAGATCCTGAAGCAGGTGTCAGAACTAGAACTGCAACATCAAATGATTGTCTCTATCTTTCTTTTCTATCTCAGACTGAACCAAGAAAAGTGGAAGAAGCTCTTCAAGATACTGATTGGGTGGAAACAATGCAGGAAGAGTTAAATGAATTTGAAAGAAATAAAGTCTAGACCCTAGTACCAAGACCAAAGAACATATCAGTTGTTGGCACAAATGGGTGTTCAGAAACAAAACTGACAGTGATGGCATAATTACAAGAAACAAATCAAGGTTGGTTGCTGAAGGCTACTCTCAACAAGAGGGTATTGATTATGATAAAACATTTGCACCAGTTGCTAGATTGGAAGCCATAAGAATCTTTTTGGCTTATGATGCTCACAAAAAGTTTAAAGTCTTTCAAATGGATGTGAAAAGTGCTTTTCTCAATGGAGAATTGGAAGAAGAGGTTTAAGTTGAACAACCTGCAGGCTTTGTAGATTCAAAATTTCCAAATCATGTCTACAGGCTTGACAAAGCACTTTATGGCCTTAAGCAAGCTCCAAGAGCATGGTATGAGACTTTAGCTCAATTCTTTCTGGAAAGTGGATTTCACAGAGGAACAATTGATAAAACACTGTTCTACCTCAACCATGGAAAGGACTTACTTTTGGTACAGATATATGTTGATGATATCATATTTGGTTCTACAAATGCCAAACTCCGTGAAAGGTTTGCAAAGCTAATGCAGTCAAAATATCAAATGAGTATGATGGGAGAACTTAGTTATTTTTTGGGACGTCAAGTCAAGCAAAATGAAGAAGGTACTTTTATCTGTCAATCCAAGTACACCATAAATTTATTGAAGAAATTTGGAATGCAAGACTATTCAACTGCATCCACTCCCATGGCCACTGTAACCAAGTTAGATAGAGATACTGGTTCATCAGTCGATATTACTAACTACAGATGTATGATTGGCTCTTTACTCTATTTAACTACAAGTAGACCTAATATCATGTATGCTACCTGTCTTTGTGCAAGATTTCAGGCTGATCCAAGAGAACCTCATCTAATAGCTGTGAAAAGAATTTTCAAGTACCTCAGGGGTACAGCTGATCTAGGATTGTGGTATCCTAGAGAATCAGATTTAAGCTAATAGGTTACTCAGATGCAGATTTTGCAAGATGCAAAATAGACAGGAAAAGCACAAGTGGAAGCTGCCAATTTCTTGGAGGCAGATTGGTTTCTTGGTTTAGCAAGAAACAGAAATCAATTTCCACATCAACTACAGAGGCAGAATATATTGCTGTCGGAAGCTATTGTGCACAGATTCTTTGGATGAAGAATCAGTACTGGATTATGGGTTAGAATTTTCTAAAATACCTATTTACTGTGATAATCAAAGTGCTATTGCTATGACAGGTAATACAGTATAACACTCAATGATAAAGCACATCAGCATAAGGTACCATTTCATAAGGGAACATGTGATGGAAGGTACAGTGGAATTGCATTTTGTTCCAATAGATCAACAACTAGCAGATATCTTCATAAAACCACTATGTGAAGCTACTTTTACAAGACTGGTAAATGAACTTGGAATGGTTTCAGGTTCTTTCTCTAAATCTGCTTAGTTTTTTGTTCTCATGCATCAGACTTTATGATCAGTGTTTACAGATTGTCTTATCTTCATGTAATCTGTACTTAAATTGAAATACATTAAATGATGATTGTTATCTGATGTGGATCTATATACTGTGATAGTGATTTGAATGTTCTGTGACTATTCAATCCAATGAGGATAACTGTGCTAGATGCTGACCTATTAGTCTTTAACATACTAGAAATCCCATGTTTGAATTAGTTGTTTATGTGGAAATTCATTAACACAAGCAAACTCTGATTTTGAGCTTAGTCAAATTTACTTTGTGTATCTTATTACTAAGTCACAAACTAGATTCTTGCTTCTTATCTGTCAAAATCTGATGTCAGTAAATCTTAAGGATGAACTAAATGCTGATAAGCCTCACTTATCAAAAGAAAAAAAAGAAAAAAGAAATAAAGTCAGGTACTCCTTTGAGATCTAGAGTAAATATGTGGAAGGGAAGACCTAAGTGCATTGCTGGTATTAAGTAATATGCATTAGAAAAGCAAATAAATTTTTCTTGGTGACTTTTCATATTCTCTGATTACTGGAGAAATACTCTGATAATAGTATAAATTCTGATAAGCAGTTGTGACTCACTTACACTGAGAAGCCACTGTAAAAAGGAATTTCAAAAGATGCATAAAATGAGCACAAATAGTTGAGTTGGACTCATGCACAAATTTATCCTATAATAGACTTCATTATTAATGACAGATTTTAAGCACTTTTCTTAGTTATGCCTTATTTATAAGATGTGCTAAAGTTTATCAGACTTAATCTTTATCTGACATTTTGCTAATACACACACTCTCACTCCATATGAATGATGAAAATTACTGTGGTGATTAAGTTGTTTTAGATAAACAGTTAAGTGTTATTTGCATAAATTCTGAGGACAAGTTCTAATAGAAGTTCTGATGATTAAACTCTGAAGAATCAAGTCAGTATTTGTATGAAGAATCATATGTACAAAAATTCACTTTTTGAGTACAGAAGACATGTTCTGATGACTGTTAAAATCTGATAATAGTCAAGTTCTGATATTAAATCCTGATGGAAACTCTGATGCTTCCGTGGCATTATTCTTTACTTGACTTATTTGTGGTAAATACAATAAAAGTCATATTTAATCAGAATATAATTAGGTGAGATAAAAACAGTCATAATCATTTGGGTTAGTGGTAAATGTGTTTTGTCTTGAAAAACTGCATGTGCACGTTAATTATTTCTTATTTCTCGTGCCCACTAACTCTGCTTTAACTATTTACTGGCTGACAGGTGTACAAGTGTCTGTTTTACTTCTAAAAAGGACTGTTGAGTGGAGAGAGCATATATGAGAGTTAAAAGATTTTCTAATCTTTTACCTACTTTTCTATTCTTAATCTCTCTTATTCTCGCTCTCTCTAATATTCTCTGAAGCTTTTTCATACAGGACTTTTATCAAACACCTTGTGCACAATATATTTTCCCACTTATTTCTTACAGAAATGGAACCAAAAGATATTATTTTCAATGGAGCGAAGTTTATCCCCAACAATTACTTGGCTATTCTTAGCAAGAGTAAAGCCCCATCAGATCTTCATTTCGTTCAGGACGTTCTCTCTAACTCTGAGATAGGTTATGCACTGACCCGCCCAGACACATTCTCAGGAACTCAAGTGCTGGAGTTCTGGAGGTTAGATGTGTATGATGATGGTGGTGCCAATGGGTCCCCAAGTATTGTCTTTACTACAAGGGAGGATGCCCATGTGGTGACTTTGGCCACAGTTCGACAAGCACTCCATCTGCCAGAAAACTGCACATATTGAACAGTTGAAGAGCCAGTTCTTCAACAGCTAATGGTCAATATGGGCTATGAGAAAACTCTGGCGAAGCTAAGACAGTTGCAGAGACCCCACATAAGGAGGGAATGGAGTTTCTTCTTCGACTGCATCACCAAGACTTTTACTAATAAGTGTTCAAATTTTGATGCAATCCCAATTCTCAGTCAACAAATCAGGTATGCTCTCATAAATCAAACTCATTTTAATTATGCAAATGCTGTTTTAGGCTTTATTGGGGATAGGATGACAGAAGATAGAAACACTGTATATTTTGCTAGATTCTGTCAGCTTATTTATAGTTCTTGTTGTTCTGATGCACCCCAATTAGCTAGTGAGTTATTGAACCATTTAAGCTAGCAAAGAGAGCATTTACTAACTTATTATCTGCTGATAATAAGAAAACTGTTTTGAGACCCCTCCAAATCCCACAATCTATCAAACAGTTTTTGGTAAACTCTGACCCATCCACATACACTTTTCTATATCCTGATGTCCAACCATCCCAACATCCATCAGAATCTCCAACCACTACACAACCAACCACTTCTCAACCACAATCACAACCTACCATCAGGACATATTTCAAACCAACACAGTCATCTCAACCTCAACCATCAGGAAATAAAATCAGACCTTCATCTTCCAAATTTAAGAGGACACAGTCTGTTCCTCAACCTCCATAAAAGAGAAGGAAAATGATTCTCAGGGATGAATATGACAGTGAAGAGGAAGCACAGGTTCATGCATCAGAACCTGTGACAGTTGAAGCTGAGAATGTCACTTCTCAGAAAGAAACTGCAGCTCAAGATTCTGATTCCTTGAAAAGAAAGAGAACTATAAGTTCTGATGCTGCTAAAGCAACTCCTTCATTGGAAAGGAGATTGAAGAAAATGAGGGCAAAGAGGTATAATGTTAAGCCTCCATCAGAAGATACTGAAGAAGCTGAGGAAGGAGATCAGGAATCTCTGATATCATAAGAGCCAATTATCATTGAATCTCTGCCACCTCTAGCTAAAGACAAAAACATTGTTCCTGATACAGTGGTTACACCTTCAGTCTCTCCTCTTCATGAAGATGTTACAGTTGAAAGGATTAAGTCCTGAAATTGACATCAACAGGATGCACACTCCTACTATTTTTTATTTGGAAGCTCCAACAGCAGCTCAGATATCTCCAACTCATTCTCCAATTTTAAATGCTGATGCTGAGATACCATCCACGCCAATTCTGGATCAAGAACCTGAAGATCAGAATTTAGATGAAGATAAAGCAGAAACTCCTATAGCCTCACATACTGTTATGTTATCAGAGGATAATGAGTCTTCATCAAGCTCTGGAGATAGTGTCTCAATACATACTCCAGCTCCTGTACTTGAAAAGGAAGCATTTGTCAAGAAATTTGTTGAACAGGATGCTCCTGTACCTTGGGATGAAACTCATAGAGGAGTAGAGTGGACCAAGAAGTGGAATGAAACTGATTTCACAACCTCTAAAGTATTGACATACCGTATTGGTAAAGCTAATGAGTAGATCACTAATGCTGATTTCAAGACACAACTCAAAGTAACAGCTTTGTCAACCAAAAATCTTCAAGGTCTATACTATGCTACTCAAGAAAAGGTTGAAAAACTTCTAGAAAGGGCTAAAAAGCTGGATATGGAGACCAAGCTTGATAAAAAGAAGTTTATCAGACTTATTTCTGAAAAGGTAGAAGCAATTGAGAAAACTCAAGAGAAGCAACAGGCCCAAATCTCTGAGGTTCTGGCAAATCAAGCTTCTCAACAGGATCAATTGAATGATATACAATTTTTAGTGGAACTTCTTCTCTCACTCCTATTATCAGATAATGCCAAAAAGGGGGAGAAGATAGTTAAGTCCAAATGCTCTAATGATCAAATACTGAAGAAGAAAGATGATGAAGCTGATGACCATGGAAACCCTAGCAAGGGTAAAGGTCAAGTTCAAGAAAAAGAGCAGAGCAGCAAGGTTTCTTCAGGGAAACTAATTACTGATGCAAGCAAATCTTCTACTCAAAAGAAGACAAGTTCTAAAGCTGCTTAAACTCAAAATCTGATAGCAAGTACTGAAACTCAAAATTTGATATCAAGTTCTGATGAGCAAAATCTGATGACAAAGCCTGATGTTTTGATACAAGGTGGAAGTCAAGATTCTCAAATGTTCATGCAAACTCTGAAGCTCAAGGGGAAGTAGACTACTGTCTACTATAAGGATCCCAAGATTTAGACACTTGATGAGGAAATTGCTAGAAGATTATTTCTGAAGCATAATCCAGGAATGGATTTAGAAAATCTCAAGGTGGAAGAAGCTAGATTTAAAGCTGAAAAGAAAAATCTAAAGCCAAAAACTTCTGTTGCAAAGAAACCTCCAAGGCATCTAAAGCCAAGACTAGATCACAGATTGAGATTGATCCCAAAGATAAAGGGAAAGGAAAAGTTGATGAACCAATCAAGCCACAGGAGATGAAAATTCCTCAAATTCTGATAAAACCTGTGTGCAAAATGGTTCAAGTTATTGATGACACATTTGCTGAAGATGAAGATGTTCAAACTCTGAAAAGAAAGAAGATTTCTGAAGAATCAAAGACAACCTCTAACAAGGCTCAAGTTGTTCAGAGTCAAAGATAGCAAGCTATAACTGAAACATCAAGTTCTGATAAATTCATCAAGTCAACCTCTGATAGTGCTCAAGTTGATTTAGACAAGATGGAAGTAGCTGATAAAAAGAAACTTCTGTGGAAAAATGTCAAACCATCAGATCCAAATAAAAGTCAATTACTGTCTACTTTCATGACTATTGGGTTAAATGCTAGAGAACCAAGACACAGGGCTGGACTAGGTTCTGATGAAGCTAAGATCAAAACAGGAGTTGAAGTTGCTACTAGAGATCCATTTTTATTGACTGACAGACCGCTTGAAGATATTACACAGAAACATCTTAATAAGGTTATCTCTGTTCAAGTGGTACTGGATGCTCATGACAAGCACAATGTTAAGGAAAATCTTATTTTATTTCTTGAAGATAGAAGGATATATCAGATGTCAGAATCAGATGTGCTGAAAAAATCACTGAAAGAACTTCAATTCTTTCATTACCTTTTAGAGGTAAAGCCTGATATTACCAAGAGATGGTCAAACTTCATATTCAAGACCATCGGAGATAAAGCAAGAATTTTTGGTTTAAGAGTTACATAATTCATTCCTAGTATTGTTGAAAATGATGGAAGTGAGATTCCAATGAAGAAGAATTCTGCTGAGCTTGAAGTGTTACTGAATGAGAAATGTCTGTGCTACAATGAAGATTCTTCTCATCCTAGGGTAATAAGACTGAATGATGGTTTAGAAAGAAACCATATCTCTGCTTTAAGGACTGTAATCTATCAGATTGGAAGTTAGAATGAAGAGATGAAGCAAGTCAAGACTACAATGTCTCAAGTCATGAGGATTAAAGAAGAAAAAATGATATCAAGCTTTGTCAAGAATCATTATGGATTTAGATTGACTCAGTGAGATTGGTAAAAGCTACAAGGACTGTAAATTGTAGTTAGTTATCTAGTTAAACTCTTATTGCATTTGTACTTAAATGTTTATGACATCCTCAAATCTATTAACTTGTATATTTTGCATAATTTACAAGTTGGGGGAAATTGTTAGATATATTTGAGATGTCATGTCTAATATGATTCATATTTAGTTTTCAGATCTTAACAAACAGGTCATATCAGGACTTACTGGAATCAGGACTTATTGGAAGTCAGAACTTAATATCAGAACTTAAGGTCATATCAGAACTTAAGTGCGGGAAGACTTTCATATAAGGAAGGAAGCTGATTTACAGTAGAAGATCAAGACTAAAACAAAAGAAGATATGCATGAAAAGAGTTAGAAGACTGGAAGACTTGTAGAAGATATCTGATTGATATATTTTAGGAGACAGAATTATATTCCATATCAATTAGAAGTTATCTTGTAACTGTGGACTATATAAACACAGACTTAGGGTTTATACTATATGTGTTATCATTATAGAGAAGATTATACATTGTAACCTAGCAGCTCTTAGTGATATTTGTTCATCACTGATAGAGAACAGTTCCATTGTAACAGAGTTTCATATTGAATATATCTGTTTACTATTACTTGTGTTCAAAATCTATTTGATTGTAGTAACACTGTATTCAACCCCCATCTACAGTGCTGTGTGACCTAACACTATATCTGCTGATGTAGCATTATAAACTGTATTGTTACTTTTGCTCCCGTCGGGATAAATCTGGCCCCTTCCCCTGTTTCCGCCTACATATATAGGATATTTTAAGAAGTGAACCTCTTTCGTAGTAGCGGGGTCCGGGGAAAGGATCGGAAAGGTTATTTCACTATATTTCTGACCAGGAACAGGGCCTATCACAAGAATATTTTTTTTATTGGGGCGATAGCTCTGAAAAGACAGATTGCCTATCTTTTCTTTTAGCTCGGGGGAAATCCGATCGGCAGGAGCTAATTCAAAACCCTCTGGTAAAATAAGAACAGCCCCTACATTCAAAGCACCCTTTTTACCATTAGCAAGAACTTGTTTTAGTTGCATATCATAAGGGATTCGAACAACTGCTTCAAATACAGTATCTGGAAGTACTGTTTATGGAACTTAAATATCCACGGGCTTATTAGCTAAATGGAAGTTGGCACATATAATATGACCTAGTCGCTTCTCGCGGATTTTCATAACCCTGCTGTGCAAAAATGGGATATGCACTTGAAATGGATGGCCGGGTTATGATATATATCATGAGCGATACGGAAATGGATCGAGTAATTTGTTCCTTTATCCAAGAAAAAGTCTTTCTAGTTTGCATGGTCCAACCATTGAGCCCAAAAATGTCTACAATAAATTTGGTAGGTCGCTAACCTAGTTCCCTATCCGCAATTCTGCTATTTACTGGAATAATTTTACTGGAATAAATATAAATAATATATAGAATAAATCTTTGGGATGGGTATAATAGAAAGAGTAAATATGATTTTACATGCTTTGCTTCTGTACAACTACAAAGTAAGAAACGTTAGAATTGAATTGGATTAATATAATATTAGTAGATCCTTTTTTAATCATTCATTGAATGATAAATCACTACAAGGGACGGAGAAACACGATTTAAATAACGAAAAATCCAAAATTTAAATAGAGTATCTAGAATGACTGGAAAAGTAGAACAAGACCAGATATAATTTGATCATTATGAGCAAATCCAAAATCTTTGTAGACAAAGCCAATCATTAGTTCCCAACCATGGGGTGAATGGTAATCCGATACATAAATCTGTTAATAAAAGAATAGAAAAAGCCTTTATTGTGTCACTTAAGTTATATAGGAATTCCTTATCCCAAGAGTTAAGAATAACAAGTTCTTTATTACCCAAAATTGAATAATCACTTAGAATAATGAAACATATTATATTTGTCGAGAAGTGCAAAATTGTATGTATATGATCCTCATTGTGTATCTTGATTAATAGGAGTGTTTCTTTGTGGATTCCTATACGAAAGGTTTTGTAGATGTGTTTCCGAGTATTCCTTGATCATTTTGTCCAAAAGAAGGATTTCCTCCATTTCTATGAATTTTTCTATAATATTTTTTTCTTGAATATCATTCAAAAAAATTCAGATTGCCTAGTATTCCACCAATAAGTAACCCAAGATTCCAGACGTTTATTAAATGAGAGAGAATTCCACCAGAGCAAAAATACTATAGATGCAAGATATAAAAGAGGGTTGAATGCTTTCTTTTTTGACATTTTTTCATTTCGTCTATGAATTTTTAATGAACCGACCTCATTAGTTGACTCTACACCATCCAATATTTCTCTCATGCATGAGTTCGATTACAAAAGATCGAACTTATGAATCTATTCACTATTTTGTTTTTTATTTGTTATTTCGGAGTTAGTCTTTTAATGTAGAAAGAATAAAGAAATAAATTAAGAATCCACTTCGAATTCAAAGAGTTAACAAAATTCTATTATTTCCAGATATAGTATAATTGGTAAAATTCGAAGCAAGTATCCCCCTTTTCGACGAATCAATGACTGCCTGAAACAACTGCTTTATTTAGGTAATGAATATTCTTTTCTATCATTATATCAAATATTTTTTATTTTTTAAAAATTTTCACTGACTACGCAGAGTCCGGAATAAAAAAATTTATGTATTTCGAACTGCTTTGATAGAAACTAGTATGGTATAGAAAATGGGGATTCTTTAGTTTTCCCTTTCTGCTGAAAAAGCATTCACTCTCTCATCTCATTTCTCAAAATACTTCAATCAGTACACGCAAGAAATAGGCCAATTCGGCAGCTTTTTATTCGATTTGCCGCAGAGTAACATTCTCATCAGTACGAGTCAAGGGAATGGCCCCCGGGCCCCTGATATCCATATAAAGGACACGGAGAGCATAAATACCCTCTTTAACTTCTATTATGACGGACTTAATATCCTTTATAAGAAATCAGAGGAAGATGCGATGATTTTTTCCAGGGAATCCCCAACGAAAAATACACACCATTCCTTCTTTTCTATCGAATTGATCATAACCAACCCCTACATTCCATGAAATTGTGCACCACAAATAGGAGCTAATAAAGAGACCCACGATCCCATAGAAAGACATCACAATCCCTTGTGAAAAAAAAGAATTTGCTGAGACGGAAATAAAGATATCAAGTTTCTCCCAAGATAACTGGAAGTTCCAACTAATAAGAATCCTAATGAACCTAAAAAAAGGATAATAGCCCAACAGAAATTACTTGTTTTTTGCGACCCCGTTATAGGTTGTATCCATATATATTCTGATCGACAACTCATACTTGATCTGGTTTCATTTTATTGGAATTGAGAGAATACCCTACACTTTTTGTTTCCGAAGTAACTATCATCAACTAGTACTAGTTTGATGTGAACCTTAAGGAGTAATTTATCAAATTGGTTAGATCTAAAATAAAAACATACCCTTTGTATGATCCCATCAATATATATAGATGTGTCGATTTTATAGTTTAGCCATCCAGCGATCCTGAGATTTTTTCAAATAGATAGAATTCCTTTAGATAGAATTGCTTTACCCCCATATCATCTTTCTACAAGCCAAAGAGCCCCTTTTTCGACGGAAGCGTCGCATGTTATACCTTCTTACACTAAATAGGTATCTTCGTTATGATACAAGTCTTTGTTTTGAAAAAAAAATGGATCAGAGTTGGGCCCATCATAGCTAAACAGTCTTATTTTTTTGAACATGAAGAAATAAAGAAGCCATTGTCATTGCCGGAAATACTAAGCCTACTAAAGGCACAAAACAGAGGGAAAGTCGAAAGTTATCATATAAAGGATACCTCAATTTACTATTTATAACTGTTATTATTAATTTATATATATATTATAAAGATATCTTATCTTATTAAGAATTAAATAATTAGAATTCAAAGTTTAATTAGTATAAATCTAAGTATATATCTAAGTGAGTATAGAAGGTAAAAAAGCATATAATATCATATCTATAGTTTCTATATTCTAGGTGGATTATATATACATATTTAACGAAAATAAAAATTCACTATTTTTCTTGTCGATAAAGGCCTCTTAACTGAATTAGTAATCAAGAATATAGATAAAAAAGGGTTATCCGCAACTTTTAATTTCTTTTTACAATTTAGATCTTATGTCAACAAAGAACCCCATTCATATTTGTTTTACTTGGATTCTGATAAACTAACTACTTGTTTGCTACAAATAAAAAAGGAACTTAATGCTCTATTGAATTTTGATTCAAAGGAAAGAAAGCGTGGAGCTGAAATAACTCACTCAGAACGCTTTTTAAAAGATTACGTGGTACGATTAGATCGAATAAGCCCTTCTGGAATAAATATTCAGCCGCCTGTGAACCCTCAGGTACTGTTTTATTCAATGTTTGTTCAATTACTCTTTTACCCGCAAATGCAATATAGGCATTGGGTTCGGCAATAATGATATCTCCCAACATACCAAAACTCGCAGTCACCCCCCCTGTAGTAGGAGATGTAAGAATTGGTACATAGAATAACTTTTTATTTGATTGATAATCATATAAAGCAGAAGAAATTTTAGCCATTTGCATTAAACTCAAACTTCCCTCTTGCATACGCGCCCCCCCCGGAAGCACATACTATAATAAGAGGGAGAAATTTGTTAGTAGCGTACTCAATCAAACGGGTTATTTTCTCCCCAACCACGGATCCCATACTACCCCCCATAAACTGAAAATCCATAACCCCAAGTGCTATGGGAATACCGTTTAATTGGCCTATGCCTGTTTGAACGGCTTCAGTTAATCCTGTCTTTCGTTGATATGAATCGATACAATCTTTATAAGGCTCTTCTTCCGAATGAAATTCAATGGGATCCAAAGAAACCATGTCTTCATCCATAGCATCCCAAGTTTCCGGATCGATCGAAAGTTCGATTCTATCTGAACTACTCATTTTCAAATGATATCCACATTGTTCACAAAGATTCAGTTTTGATTTTAAAATTTTCTTATAATTTAATCCATAATAATTTTCACATTGAACCCACAAATGTCTGTATTTTTGAGTTACATCGAGATCATTGGAACTTTCTATTATAGTGCTACCATTCGTGCTTGTAATAACCCCAAAAATTTTGGATTTTTGTAAACCTTATGAATAGTGATTTTACAAATTATGCTGAATAAGAAAACTTTTCCTGCCACACTATGTAGCAGTGCTTCTATCGATATTCTGAGATCTTATTAGTACTCTATATGGTATATAAGTGTTTGTAAAGATCGCTAGAATCCAAATTCGAACACTTTGATTTTTACAAAAAATCCACCAGATACCGAAAGAATTGAGTATTAGGTAACATGATTAAAAGGATTTAAATTCAAGGATTATAAGAGAGGATCATAAAAGGAATATAAAATATTGAGAAAGGTTTAGGGGAACCCAAGTAATAAGATCCCGGATGTGATCCCTCAAATGATAAATGAGTCATAAAATAATTAAACGACAAGTAATGCAAGAGAGATTAGTGCAAGCATTAAGGATGATGATCAAGTAATTAAGCAAGAATTAGCATAAAAGATGCTTCCACCACCAAGTAATGACAAGTGGAAAATGATGAAGTCACAAAGGTGATGTCATGCTTAATCACACTCAACTCACTTTAATCATCCAATTAACCACCCAAATATCTCATTCAACTTCCATTTTCCACCACAGACACAATCAACAAAGAAAAACACCCTCCCAAGAACATTTCTCTCGGCTTTCTTCATTCCAAGGAATTTTTTTTTCAAGAATTCAAGCTTCACTTCATAAACAAATCCAAGGTAAATTCCTTAGCTTCTTGAAGATTAGATAAACATATCTTAGGAGTTTAAGCTTCCAATTCTTCATGAATCTCTTCCAATAAATCAAGGAAGAAGATGGTGAATAGTAACTTTCAAGAAATAACTTTAGTTTTCTTGATTTTTTATGAAAGTTTAAGGTTATACAAGCAAGGATCAAGGTTCTTTTAGGCATTCAAAACTCTTGTGTTGTGTAAGGAAGCTTCAAGAAGGTATAAAACTTCAAACCCTAACTTTACTTTTAGTATTAGGAATGGTTTTGATTTTTATAGTAAATGAGAAGCATGATACTTGTGTGTTTAAAGTTTGTATTGGATTTGTAGTGATTTGGATGATGGAATCTTATTTATAGTTAATGAAACTTAAGTATAGTTAGTAGTTCATGTTTGTGGTTGAATGAATTGGAAAATCTTGAGGTTTGGGACTGATGTAGTAAGGTTTGGGTGAAATTTGGTTGTGATGGTGGTTGTGAGTTGAATTATGGTTGTTTGGAGTGGTTTAAAACTTGGTAATCGCGTAAACATAGTCGTCGTAATGCCCGTTTTCATACAACTGATTGTTCTTAGTGTTCGGGACAGAGAGCTAACTGTTTAATCCATAACTTTGCCATTTTTAGCTTGATCGTGTCGTAAACTTCATTTTGGTATGTGGTTCGCTCGAATCCGATGTACGGTTTAGGAGAAACGACCGTTTTAAGTAACCGCATTTCACGAACGAACCATTACCCCTCACCTTACTTTGAAACCTTGGTTAATGTCCTTAACTGACTAATTGAAGTATGAAACAATTATATAAGGTTAATGGTCAGTTGGTAGAGTATTCACGAAAGCATCGCCTTAAAATTCTTAACGTTTAATTTGTTAAAAATGGTGGAGCCAAGGGTACTCGAGCGACTTATGTGAATCGTTAAGCGCAAAAGCGAACGTTAGGGTCCAATTAGTTAAAGTCTAGTTTCATAACCGACCGTGGTTTAATTCCAACTTATATGTTGTTTATGGGTTACCAGACTTTCCCCAGGCCTTTTACCATCCCCAGTCGCTCAGGCAAGTTTTCTACCCGTTATACTGTTGTTGTGATGTAAATATATTGATGCATTATCTTGAGATAAGTGCATGTTGATATGGTATATATATATGCATGTTGTGAAATATTGATATTTTATTATCAATTCAAATGCTTATAAACTGCATAATACCAATGCTAGAGATAAGCAGTAGTGGCGTATACCCTTAGTATAGGGGACCCAAAGGTGAACATTTTTTCTAAATCGGGAGTCGATGTTCCCGAGTATAATATATGTATATTTATATATATATATATATATAGTTTTCCATAAATATTAATCGAATAAGGTATATTCGATGGTTTTGAATAATAATCAAACTTATTTTTTATTATTCAAATAAGGATCGTTCTTTCATATAAGTATATCTTTTGTTTATTATTATCCGTTTCTAGTATAGGTTTTAAAACTTCTACTTCATTTATTTTTATAAAGATTATCCTTTATGGGAATATTATTTAAATAATAATATTCAAATATTTCCAACATATCGGGACTAATTAATTTTATTAAATCAGAATTACTCCAAACATTCTTAAAAATGTTTTCGAGTCTTCAAAATGATTTTCAAAAAAGTTTGAGCAGATCCCAAAACTCATTTTCAAATTTAAGATCTTCCTTTCGAAGGGGACTTGAATACTCGCTCAAAAATCTGAGGGATCCGGCTCTATGGTGTATATAATATTCACAACGAGGTTGCTATTTTTAGAAAACAATTTGATTACTTGCCCAATGTTCGGGAAGTAAGTCCATCTAATTGAGTCGGCATAAACGACAGGCCGGGGTACGGTCTATTAAGGTGTAAGAGGCTGGGTGACAATCCATCTATAACGACTCGTGTATTTTTATTTTATTTCTAATATTTGAAAGTGTAATAAAAGTTTAAGTAAATAAATAAAAGGTGTGTATTGATTTTGGCAGCGATTACTGATTATTATTTAATTATTTATGATTTGTGATATGTGGGATTGGAATTTTGTGATTTATTGGTAAGTTATATGATTTATTTTGCTTGTAAAAGTGATTTTATGGTAATTTTAATTCCATAAATATTTGGGTTGTCTTTAAAATTGGTTTTCTAATTTTATAATTTCAATAATTATTTTTAGGACTTTATAAAATTGATAAATTAATATTTTGTTAATTATTCATTTTTAAATGATTTTCCGAGTGTGTTAAATGCTAAAATCCATATTTAATTATGGGAATCTTTAAAAATTATGAAACTTATATTTTATTAAATTCGTATTATTCTGAGAATTTTAAAATTGTTTTGGAAATTTTCGGAAGCTGTTTTAACCACGCGTTGTTTCGTTAATTGTTAAAAAGCGGGCATAAAGTGTGTTTTAAAGATTATTTTAAAATTTCGAAAGTTATATTTTTATTCTCTTCAGGGTATTTATAAAATATTAAGATGATTTTCATGATTTTCTGGTGTCATTTTAAATGTCGCGATGGTTCGATAAGTGCAATTTTCGGTCCCCGGATAATATTTGGACACGTGTCAATTTCATATATAAATGAATTGACACGTATCCTTTAGTTGGTGATACGTGTCCATGCCTCAATTTTTCCCTTCTGTTATTTCCTAAACGAGCCCTGTTCTTTTTCTCTTGCAATCGAATTAGTCTCTCATCTCTCTCCTCGAAATCTCTCCTCTCTGTTACTCCCTTTTTCCATCCTTCTCTTCCTTCTCTTTATTTCTTTTCTCTCCCTGTTTCTTCCTGTTTCGCCGCCGCCGCCGTGCTTCTCGGTGAGTTGGCCGCCGGAGTTTCTGGTGGTGTTGTGGTTTGTGCTGCTGTGTATGTATATGTGTTGCATGTGTGTGTGTGTTCGTGTGAACGTGTGTGTGTGTGACCATGGTTGTATCTGTGTTTTTCCGGTGGTGTTGTCGCCCCTGTGTTTTCAAGCTTTGGTTTTGATTCTCTGTGTACAGCGCGTGTTATACGCGTGTGTTGGTGATGGAATTTTAATTATTTTATTATTATTCTGCAGGAAATTATCTTGAATAATATTTGTGATATGAATATTTGGTTGCGGGAAATTATTTTTAATCGGTGAAATTTTCGGTTGGAACCCGAATTACTCGGTACCCCGAGAATTTTGCCGCCGTACCGCGATGACTTGTTACGAGCGGACGGTGGACGGTGATGACGATATTCTGAGTCCTAAATTTTATAAATAAATAAAAATGATTTGCGTAAAATATTTTTCGGACTTAAATAATTAATTGTATTACGAATTGTGTTGTGATGTAAGTTGTATGAAAATGGTGGATTTGGTATTATAAATTGTTGTGATTATGGACGATTGTAATCGACGGGTAGACTTATAAATAAATAAGATGCTGCCAAAATTTCCTAAAAATATGTTTGAAAATATATGTATTTATACGTGTTACCCTAATATTATTTCCGACTACGTGACTATGTGGTTACGGGTTTATGTGTATAGTAATAATACGAGTCGGGTTATCGAATTAAGTTGTTAGAATTTGAGGATATCAAACATGTCGGTGTAACTGATTAGGGTATTCTGTATTTGTAGATTCCGAGCGAGTTTTCTCAGGACTAAAGTCAGCGTGAAAGCTACTTAGGGTTTTGTAAAGTGTTGCAAGGCAAGTACCCCTGACCATTCTTTTATGGTTCAGTATATGTGAATAACTAAATGTTTTACTTTCGTAATGGAACAGAAACATTTTAAGTTACGTATCCCCTATATTTCAAAATGTTGTTTAAAATTGTGTTTTGGGGAAAAGTAACTTCTGAAAACACCTATCTCTAAATGTGATCTAAATGAAAAGAGGATTTAAATAGTATGCTGTGACAGAATGGATTTTTGAAAAGAGATAGGTAAAAGTGACGATTTTGAAAACTGGATTAAAACGATCAGATATGGGATACGTTGGGGCCAGAGTAGGCCTATTGAGTTGGCGTAAGAGGTTAATTCGGTTGCACGCACTGTATAAGCGATTAGTCCAGCAGGTCAGAGACCTAGCTAGTCTCTGAGTTCCGGAACAGGTAATTGAAATGGCAGTTGGAGCCATGAATGAGATGGCAGTTGGAGCCGTCTGGTGTTGATAGCCTGATCAGCTGTCTTCATATATCCATTACGTATCTGATTTGGGTTTTGTGCTTCCCGTAAGGGTACGGGTAGTTGATAAAGTGATTTTATAAGAGTGACTAGTATGCTAAAATTGGACCCTGGTGTTTTTACAGCTCACTGCTATGATATTTTAATGAAGCATGCTAGTTAGTGATATCTAGTTTTTCTCTAAATTTTGTTGTATAATGTTGATATCATGATTACAGTTCTGTTCCTACTAGTGTTGTATTACTGATTAATCCTATTATTCATATTTTGGTACTGCTGAGCGATTATGCTCACTCTTACAAACTGTTATGTATATTTCACAGATGCCTAGAAGATCAGTCAGACCGACCTATGTTCCCGCCCCTACTGGACCCGGCTCCTCTGAGGTAGTTTGTATCAGGCCATGAGGTCTGAGGAGTTGCTGAATAAAGTTAGTGTGTCTTAGATGTTGAATAAAGAGTTTGTAATAATGAGAACCTCAATTATACTTGAACCAGGATCGGATCTTGGTTCGGGGTCAAGTTAGTATATTTTAATAATAATTCTGTTGTTTATATTTTTGGTAATTGTGTTTAGTGACGTCAACTCCTGACCCCGGGGTTGAGGCCGTCACAGTTGGTATCAGAGCTACAGGTTCAAGTCCCTAATTCAGGTTATGGATTGTGTTAAGTAGGTGATAACGTGAGTCTTTAAGTGTGAGTCACCAACTCATATAGAGGAGCAAACCTTTAGAGTCAGTCGAGGGTTCCGACGGCGTTACCCTGGCATCTATTAAATGTTTTGATAGAATTGCCTTGACCTGGTTGTGTTTTGCCTGTATATTTATTATGTTGGCAGTGGCCTATTGCGATTTCGAGTTCTCCATCTCGGGAGAATCCTTCTGATTCAGATAGCTCAGATTTTGAGAGACCCCATGATGTTGTTACTGAGGAGACCCCTACGCCTCCTCCCCCAGTTCCTTCTTTTGTGCCTCGAGACATCCCTGGATCTGGTCCTCGTCCCCGTTGGGTACATAGGTCTGTGTCTGCTGTCAGGGATTTCCCTCCTGGCTGCGGTCCCAGTTCTTCCATGATGAGACCTCCGGTACCTCCTGTGGCCCCTAGTGGTACATCTTCACCGATCCCTTATCATGTCCATAGGGCGGTGAATACTTCTTTTATCAGAGATCAGAGTCCAGAGTTTGCTGCCCAGTTGGACCAGGTACCTATTGCACCATTTCAGGGTATTTCTGCCCCTTCCCCTGAGGTGCAAGCCCGTGTGAGAGCATTGACCCAGATGGCTGTAGAGAGGGCTAAATCTGTTGACCGTTTCATTAGCTCAGAGTTCAGAGCGGTGCAGTATCAGGACTTAGTGAACTGGCTAGTGTTTGAGCTAGGTTTCATTGGTGGCAGTGGTAGTGGCTAGACAGAGTTGCAGCAGAGAGATGCAGAGCCCAGATTGACTTCTAAGAGTTCTGTGGTTGTTTTCTTTGTATATGTACATTATGTTGTGATAGTTGTAGTAGGCGAGGCTGTTATGACAGCCAATTTTGGTGTGTATTCGGATGGTTCTTTTTAGTTGGATTTTCAGTTGTACTAGTGGATTCTGTTGGTTATTGTATTCCAGCTGCTTTATCTTATTGTTCAGTTTATATATATATTGTGCGTTGCTATTATTGTTGTTATTATTATTGTTGTTTCTGTTGCTGGCATTTTTGGATCATAATCATTCACTCAGGACGGATCCAGGTTTGATGAGGGATGAGAATATTGTCTTAGTGGCAACGCTCTCCTGATGCATAAATATAAATTGCTGGAGCAATCCATTTTCTTATATATGACTGTTATGTTTTAGGAGATGCCACCAAATAGAAATTCCCAGCCCAATAACGGGTCTGCTGGGGATCCTTCCGTGAGTGACATGATGAATTTGTTGCGTCAGCAGTCTGTACAGCTGGCCCAACAACAACAACAATTCTAGCAGCAACAGCAACAATTGCAACAACAACAACAAAAGCAACAGCAGCTCATACAACAACAACAACAACAGCAAATCCAACAGCAGCAACTACAAATCCAACAGCAGCAACTACAAATCCAACAGCAGCAACTACAAATCCAGTAACAGCATGAGATAAGAGGGGCAAATCAGGATGTTAGTTATAAATCTTTTCAAGCAGTGAAGCCCCCAGAGTTTAAGGGAGAGGTAGATCCTGTTGCTGCCAGGATATGGTTAAAAGAGATGGAAAAGGCGTTTGTACTCACCAAGGTGAGTGATAATTTAAAGACTGATTATGCTAGTTATTTTCTAAGGAATGATTCGAACTATTGGTGGGAATCTACGCGAGCCCAAGAAGGAGAAGGTCTAGTACCATGGACCAGATTTACAGAGTTTTTTTGGAGAAATACTTTCCATATTGTCTCCATAGTCAAATGGAAGCGGAATTTTTGGAATTGAAACAAGGGGATAAAAGTGTCACGGAATATGAAGCAAAGTTTACGGAGTTGGCCCGTATAGCACCAGAATATGTGAGTTCAGAAGATCAACGAGCGAAGCGGTTTCAGCCAGGGTTGAAGCCAGAAATAAGGAGTGGAGTTGTAGCCTTACAACTCAAGAAATATACTTCGGTAGTTCAGGATGCCCTAGTGATAGAAAGTGATCAGAAATTAGCTGCAAAAGAGCAAAGTGAGAAGAAAAGAAAATTTGAAAGTGGACCCGCTAGATCAGAATCAGGAATAGCGAGTCGGAAGTTTCAGCGTTGGTTTGGAAGGAATAAGAATAAGAGGTTCAAGAGGCAGGATGTTCCTCAGGCGAAGCCCGGTACAATATCAGTTAACTCTGCCCCGACGAGGATGGGTAAGCCAATGGTTGATTGTAAGACGTGTGGGAAAAAGCAAAGTGGACAGTGCCGAGAGAATGTTAATTGTTTTAAGTGTGGACAGAAAGGTCAATATTCCACAGAGTGTAATCTGAGATTCAAGGAGTTACCTGTTTTAGTTGCGGTAAAGTGGGACACATAGCTAGGAATTGCAAGTCAGTGACTCAAGGTAATGTTGGAAGGAATGTGTCCCAAGGACCATCAACCAGTACTGCGAGAGCTAGGACTTTTAAGATGACCCAGAAGTCTCCAGTTCATGACTCTGATGTGGTTGCAGGTACGCTTATTCTTAATTCCGTACCTGTTAACGATTTATTTGATTCGGGAGTGTCCAAATCTTTTATATCTGTGAATTGTGTGAATAAAATGCAATTGATTTTAGAAGACTTAGACGAACCTCTAACTATAGAAGTGGCTAATAAAGATAAAGTACCTGAAAAGCAATTTTGTCCTAGTTGTTCCCTAGAGATTTCGGGGTATATGTTCCCTGTTGACTTAATACCCTTCGAGTTGGGAGACTTTGATGCTATTTTAGGTATGGATTGGTTGTCTCGATATAGGGCAAATATTGATTGTAAGAAAAAGAGAGTTATTATGTACATCCCAGCTAATAAAAGGATCAGTTACCAAGGGCAGAGGCAAGATAGGAAGTTCCTCTCAGTGATACAAGCAAAAAGATTGCTGAGACAAGGATGTGAAGCGTACTTGGCTCATGTAGTGGATACGAAGAAATAGGCCCCTATCTTAGATGAGATCCCTGTAGTAAGAGAATTTCCTGACATTTTTCCAGAAGAATTACCAGGATTGCCACCTGATCGAGAGATAGAGTTTTCTATTGATTTGATATCTGGAGCTGAACCAGTTTCTAAGGCTCCATACAGAATGGCCCCGATGGAAATGAATTGGCTAAGCAACTTCAAGAACTACTGGATAAGGGAGTTATTCGACCTAGTGTTTTCCCGTGGGGTGCTCCAGTGTTATTTGTGAAGAAAAAGGATGGAAGTATGACATTATGCATTGATTATAGAGAGCTGAACAAGTTGACGATAAAGAATAGGTATCCTTTGCCGCGCATCGATGATTTGTTTGATCAGCTTAAGGGAGCATGTTACTTTTCAAAGATTGACTTAAGGTCTGGCTACCACCAATTGAAGATAAAGCCCGAGGATATCCCCAAAACTGCATTCAGAAAAAGGTATGGCCATTACGAGTTTCTAGTAATGTCATTTGGATTGACGAATGCGCCAGCGGCTTTCATGGATTTGATGAATAGGGTATATAAGGAGTATTTGGATAAGTTTGTTATTTTATTTATTGATGACATCCTCATATATTCGAAAAATCCATAAGATCACGCAGTGCATCTGCAGATTTCCCTTCAAAAGTTAAGAGAAAAGCAATTGTATGCTAAGTTTTCTAAGTGTGAGTTTTGGCTGACGGAAGTACAGTTTCTTGGACATGTGGTGAGTAAGGAAGGTATCAAAGTAGACCCGGTAAAAATCGAAGTTGTATCAAAGTGGGAGCAACCGAAGACACCAACGGAAATATGAAGTTTCCTTGGATTAGCAGGGTATTATCGAAGGTTTGTGAAAGACTTCTCGAAGATTGCATCCCCACTAACTAAGTTGACCAGGAAGAATGAGAAGTTCGTTTGGACGAAAAAGTGTGAAGAGAGTTTCCAGGAGTTAAAACGAAGACTAATGACGGCTCCAGTGTTAGCATTGCCAGATGAGACGGGAAACTTTGTAATTTATAGTGATGCTTCTCTGAAAGGATTGGGATGTGTGTTAATGCAGCATGACAAAGTGATTGCTTATGCCTCCAGACAGCTAAAGCCTCACGAGCAGAAATATCCAGTTCATGACCTTGAATTAGCGGCTATAGTATTTGCTTTAAAGTTATGGCATCACTGCTTGTATGGCGACAAATGCGACATTTATACAGACCATAAGAGTCTGAAGTACATATTCATGCAAAAAGATCTGAACATGAGGCAGAGAAGGTGGTTAGAGTTGATTAAGGACTATGATTATTCGATTAATTATCACCCAGGTAAAGCCAATGTAGTGGCTGATGCCTTAAGTAGGAAGGAAAGGCTGAATATGGTTAAGATTGCGTAAGAATTGGCACGAGACTTGGAAAGAATGGAAATTGAAGTTCGAGTACCTAATGAAAGTCAGGAGAAACTATATGAAGTTACTTTCCAGCCAGCATTGATGGAAAAGATCAAAAGGTGTCAAGAAGGAGTTATAAAACAAGAGTTGGAGTTGGATACTTTGACAGGAGAAGAGCTGTGTACTCAAAAAGATAGTCAAGGTTTGTATAGATTTTCGTCCAGAGTTTGGATTCCTAATGTAACAGAGTTGAAGAACGAAGTATTGCAAGAAGCTCATAACTCTAGGTTTTCTATCCACCCTGGTAGCACCATGATCTACCAGGATTTGAAGAGAAATTTTTGGTGGCCAGGAATGAAGAAGGATATTTCCAATTGGGTAAGTAAGTGTCACGTGTGTCAGATGGTGAAAGCAGAGCATCAACGGCCGAGTGGATTGTTACAGCCTTTGGAGATTCCCCAGTGGAAATGGGAAGAAATTGCTATGGATTTTGTAGTGGGATTGCCAAAGACGAGAGCAAATCACGATGCTATTTGGGTAATCATTGATAGATTGACTAAGTCAGCGCATTTCATTCCGATTAATGAAAGGTATTCTTCGGAAAGGTTAGTTAAGTTATACTTGGATGAGATAGTTACCAAACATGGAGTTCCTGTTTCTATAGTGTCGGATCGAGACCCGAGATTTAATTGCAGGTTTTGGACTAAATTCCAAGAGTGTCTAGGAACAAAATTGAATATGAGCACCGCTTATCATCCTCAGATGGATGGCCAAAGTGAGAGGATGATTCAGACCATAGAGGATATGTTGAGAGTCTGTGTTCTAGATTTTGAAGGTAATTGGGATGAGCACTTACCTTTGATTGAGTTCTCGTACAATAACAACTACCATGCCAGTACTGGGATGCCACCTTATGAAGCTTTGTATGGACGAAAGTGTAGATCACCATTGTACTGAGATGAGTTAGGAGAAAAGAAAGTGTTAGGCCCTGAGTTGGTTCAGCAAACTAGAGATGCCTTAGTGTTGATTCGGAAGAGGTTGGAAGCAGCTCAAGATAGACAAAGAAAATACACGGATTTGCATAGGAAAGACATGGACTTTGAGATAGGAGCTTTGGTGTTACTAAAAGTATCGCCTTAGAAAAGGGTTAGTACGATTTGGTTAGAAGGGTAAACTTAGCCCTAGATTCATAGGACCCTTTGAGGTTTTGAAGAAAGTGGGAAATGTCGCTTATGAGATAGCATTACCACCGCAGTGGGAGCACATTCATAATGTGTTCCACGTGTCTATGTTGAAGCCCTATGTTCCTAATTCGAATCAATTCATAGAATACGAGCCGATTGAACTTCAACCAGATTTGTCTTATGTGGAACAACCGGTCCAAATCCTAGATCGTAAGGAAGGAGTCCTCAAGAATAAATCAATTCCTATAGTAAAAGTCTTGTGGAGAAATCCTCGAGTAGAAGAGTCTACTTGGGAATTGGAGTCAGACATGCTTGATAAATATCCTCATTTGTTTAGTTGAGTTAGATTCTGGGGACATAATCTTTTTAAGGGGGAAAGGATATAACGACTCGTGTATTTTTATTTTATTTCTAATATTTGAAAGTGTAATAAAAGTTTAAGTAAATAAATAAAAGGTGTGTATTGATTTTGGCAGTGGTTACTGATTGTTATTTAATTATTTATGATTTGTGATATGTGAGATTGGAATTTTGTGATTTATTGGTAAGTTATATGATTTATTTCGATTGTAAAAGTGATTTTATGGTAATTTTAATTCCATAAATATTTGGGTTGTCTTTAAAATTGGTTTTCTAATTTTATAATTTCAATAATTATTTTTAGGACTTTATAAAATTGAGAAATTAATATTTTGTTAATTATTCATTTTTAAATGATTTTCTGAGTGTGTTAAATGCTAAAATCCATATTTAATTATGGGAATCTTTAAAAATTATGAAACTTATATTTTATTAAATTCATATTATTCTGAGAATTTAAAATTATTTTGGAAATTTTCGGAAGCCGTTTTAACCGCGCGCTGTTTCATTAATTGTTAAAAAGCGGGCATAAAGTGTGTTTTAAAGATTATTTTAAAATTTCGAAAGTTACATTTTTATTCTCTTCAGGATATTTATAAAATATTAAGATGATTTTCTGGTGTCATTTTAAATGTCGCGATGGTTCGATAAGTGCAATTTTCGGTCCCCGGATAATATTTGGACACATGTCAATTTCATATATAAATGAATTGACACGTATCCTTTAGTTGGTGATACGTGTCCAAGCCTCAATTTTTCCCTTCTGTTATTTCCTAAACGAGCCCTATTCTTTCTCTCTTGCAATCGAATTAGTCTCTCATCTCTCTCCTCGAAATTTCTCCTCTCTGTTACTCCCTTTTTTCATCCTTCTCTTGCTTCTCTTTGTTTCTTTTCTCTCCCTGTTTCTTCCTGTTTCGCCGCCGCCGCCGTGCTTTTCGGTGAGTTGGCCGCCGGAGTTTCTGGTGGTGTTGTGGTTTGTGCTGCCGTGTATGTATATGTGTTGCATGTGTGTGTGTGTTCGTGTGAACGTGTGTGTGTGTGATCGTGGTTGTATCTGTGTTTTTCCGGTGGTGTTGCCGCCCCTGTGTTTTTAAGCTTTGGTTTTGGTTATGTGTGTGCAGCGCGTGTTATATGTAATATCCGGGATATATCGTGTAATTATTTTTGCTATTATATAATTATTATGTGTGTTCAGTATCTATTCTGTGAGCTAATTGTTAAGTGTTATCTGTACTTGAATATTCAAAAATAATATTAATTGAGTATTTTAATTTTTATATGTCCAAAATAAAATATAGATAATTGTCATATCTTCCTAATTATTTTTATGTTGGTTTATGGATTTATAAGAATCATATGAAATTTCTAAAATCTTTTTTCCGGGTAATTAAAATCAATTTTATAAAAACGGGAACCAACCGACGTCAACCGTTGTTACATTTTTGGAACCCAAAACTCTTTCGAGAACTCCTTCCTAACCTAATTGTAATATTCTGAGCATATTCCATGTTTCGACTTTTTCGATCCGGCTTACGGTTTGTCCTGCGCGAGTCCCGGCGCAACATTTTCGATACAATATTCGTTTTGGTAAATCAATAAAACCCGTATTTTCGATAAACGGGAGCTTTTTATTAAACTATCCCAATTATCACTTCGTAATACGTGTAACCAGGTGCTGAGACCAAGACCGCAGTACAAATTGTACTGATTTGGATAATTATCCCGAAAACCGATACCGTTTGGATCAGTTTTTACAAATAAACATACCGTTTTATATCCGGAATGATCCAACGGGATACAAATTTTCCATAATTATAAATAGCCTTTTACCGTATTTTATTTCGTATCAAAATCATTTGAAGATAGTTAATTATATAATTTTCAGAGAAAAGCCCTAATTTCTTAAAACTGTTCTAAGAATCAAACAGCAAAACGAAGGCGTTACCGATCTCTGTTTTCAAAGCTTGAGTAACAAAAACGAAGGATTTGAAGTGTTCTATCAGATTCTGAGCTTTGTTTCATTGCAGAAATCAAGAAGAGGCAAGACGTAGGAAAGGGAAACAGGTAGTTGAGGAGTAAAACGGTTGTGATTAGAAGCGAGTGCAGTGTAGTAAGCAAATACCAGGCAAGTGTTCTGAACTTTCTCGAGATATTGTAGTACTTGATAATCCTGTGATATTGCAAGTGCTTTGAAGCACAGAAACCTAAATCCTGATTTCAGTTATTGTCCTTGAGCCATGAATCATATTCTTTCTAATCCATTGATTATTGTATACCCAAACAAGAACCACAAATCTACGATACTACTCTACAAATACATACAAACTAAAGACCAAACACTGAAATGAACTATTATATACTCAACCCATGGTATCTTATACTTTGAAAGACCGAATCCTTGAAACCTTGAAATGTTGATTCCTTTGTTATCCAATTCTTTCATTACCCAGCATCCAAGCTTTTAAATTGCCTTATTGATCCTTACAAGGATTGAAACCCTTTCATTGTTAAACATTTATTGTTGTTAATGATTTCAGTTATTGTTTATTATTGCATATTCTGTTATTATGTTAGAATTGGATTGTTTTTATAAAATTGTGGACCAGATTCGTGGTCAGACCATATAATGGTCAAGTTAGGCCAATGTGTGCCTTGGATCCAGTAGTTAGAGCAATGCTGTGTGCCTTGCTCGAGGTTAGTGCGTGACTGATCAGCAGCCTAACCTTGGTTTTTAAATTAATAGTATAATATCCAATTCTAAATCATAATCCATTGTTCACTTGATATCATAAACATATTCACCTGATGATCATTATTCTCAGTTTTGTCATTGTGACTTGCTGAGCTAGTTAGCTCATTTGTGCGATGTTGTTTATATTCTTTCCAGTTAAAAAGGAACCAGTTGGTAAAGAGGATCCCCAGTCCAGCGCGAGAGCTAGGGGTTCAAGTTGAGAAAGCTGAGCTAGTAGGTTTCTTTTGGAATAATTTAAGTTTGTAAAAGTTTGTAATAATGTTTAATACTCAGTTTGAATTTGAAATAGTTGGGATTTGAATGGTTTGTAATATATTAGTGTGTTTGGCTTGTGTGCATACTTTAACCTGTTGCGGTCCGTGGTGTTTGGTAAGTAGGGTCATTGCATATATTATTATTATCTTTATTATTGTTATAAGCAGGTTATAATTAAGGTGTGTGTGTAGACCCCAAACTTCTGACCCGGGTTTGGAGGGCGCCACAGGTTTGGTATCAGAGCCACAGGTTATAAGTCACTGACACAAGCCTAGGTTACCGGGAATGGGTAGAGGGATAGGATTAGAAGTAAGGTATAGGATGATAGAACGTCGAGAGGTTGAGTGTTATGGTATAACCGGTATTAGTATAGTTTACGTCGTGGTACGAGATTCTTATATTACTATATAATTTCAGATAGAAGAGATGGCCGACTCTTTTATTCCCGTATCAGCTGATCACTCAGAGCCTTCAGTTGGAGCACCAGCATCAGATCCACGTCCTGTGATTCCACCAGCATTGGCTATTCTACCTCCACCGGTGTTGCAGCCCGTACCATTGCAGGCTATTCCAGCTCCAGGCATGAGGCCACCTATTAGAGGACCCCCACCTGCTGATTCAGGCTTTACTAGTCATTCAGTCACAGGAGTACCTTTCCAGTTCTCTTCCTATCATGTTCCATATCATCAGTTTGAGGCTTGCCTTATGGAGCAACGATTCCTACAGGGTCAGATCCAGGAGTTATTGCATATCATGCGTACCAGAGAGATGGGGAGTGGTGAGAGTCGACTTAGGGAGAGGCTTCAGGCGTTTCGCAGAACAGCTGCTGTGAGGATTGCGGAGGCTACACATGAGGACATCACCCCTGATTTCCTAGTGGAGTGGGCTAAGTGGATCCTAGAGGAGCTTGAGGAGATAGGAGGTCCAGATTTTCCATGAGTTAGAGATTTTGAGATGGAGATGCTGAGCAGTGTTGTTATGGTTATGTAGTATGGACAGTAGTGTGTAGTGTGTATCAGAAGACTTTTGAGTTGTATTTATAAACTAGCGATGCTGACTAGTGAGTAGGTTGGTGTGCCCTTTTTTCTTTTACTTTCGAAGCGTCTTTACGCTTGTACTACCTAAAACTTTTGATCTATATATCAGTACCTTTTCCTTTCCAACACTGTCATTTATTTTATTGCACCTGTTTTACTTTACCTTATTTATTGCACCAGTATATCATGTGATACCATGTACCCTGTTTTCCATAACTGTTTATATTCTGTAAAGAAGCATGCAATTTACTTAGTTACAACTGTTTTCAAAAAAAAAAGATATTTCTATTTCACAAAACTTTTCTTTTATATAAAGATTTGATTCAAAAGCTAAATAAATTGATTGATTCTTTACAGAAAATGCCTCCCAGAAGAAATACCCGCACCAACACCCAGAATAAAGAAACCAACAACAACAACAACAATAACAACCAAAATGATATAAACCAGAATGTAAACCCAGGACCCATGGACCCAGCAATAGCCCAGATTCTTCAAATCTTGGCCCAACAAACAGTTCACCTGGCACAACAACAGCAGAGACAGACCAATCCCCAGGTAACTTTCAAAACTTTTCAGGCAGTAAACCCACCAGAATTCAAGGGTTCCTTAGAGCCAATTGAAGCAAATGTGTGGTTAAAGGAAATAGAGAAGGCTTTTGCCTTGGTAAAAGTGAAAGTGGAGCGGAAGGTTGAATTTGTAAGTTACTATCTGAAGAGTGAGGCCAGCTATTGGTAGGAAATGGTGAAAACATTGGAAAACACAGATGTTATTACTTGGGAAAGGTTTAAGGAATTGTTTTTAGAAAAGTATTTTCCTCAGTTTGTTCAGGATCAAATGGAGCTGAAGTTTTAGAATTAAAGCAAGGGAACATGTCGGTAACAGATTATGAGGGGAAGTTTGAGGAATTGTCAAGGTATGTGCCGTCGTATGTTGATACTGATAGAAAGAAAGCTAAGAGATTCCAGCAAGGCTTGAAGCCATAGATCAGAGGGAAGGTAGCTATTTTTGAATTGGATACCTATGCCGGGGTTGTACAGAAAGCTATGATCGCAGAGAGAGAGAGTGATATTTTCCAGAAAGAAAAGGAAAGCAAGAAAAGGAAAGTTGAGGGAAGTGAGGGTCAGTCACAAACAGGGAAGTTTCCAAATTTTAAGAAGGGCAAGTTTCAGCCAGGGAGAAATTTTAATTTCAGGAGACAAAATGTAGGAGACGGAGGCCAGGGCAATCGTTCAGCTAATGTGAATCAGCCGAATCAGTTGAGATTAACTTTTCCAGATTGTCAAGTATGTGGAAAAAAGCATGGAGGAGTTTGTAACAAGTTGAATGTGGTATGTTTTAAATGCAACCAGAAAGGGCACTACTCGAGGGAGTGCCGAAATCAGCCAGCAAGAGAGCCAGCGAATAAGGATCAGCCTATCTGGAATCCAGCAGTGAAGGTTCCAGCCATTGGATTTACATGCTTTAAATGTGGGAAGCCAGGACATATGGCCAGGGATTGCAAGACACCAGCCCCAGTCAGTAATGCATTAAGGATTATGGGATCTACCCCAACAGTGAATGAGACTCTGAGGGCTAGAGTTTTTGACATGTCGGTGAAGGATACGATCCAGGATACGGATGTCGTGGCAGGTACACTTAATGTGAACTTTTTATGTGCCAAAGTGTTAATAGATTCGGGAGCAACTCGATCGTTTGTTTCACAAGATTTTGTTAGTAAGTTAAATTGTCCAGTTGGGTATTTAAATGAAATAATGACTGTGGAATTAGCAAATCAAGAACGTGTAACTGTTAACCAAGTTTATGGGAATTATGAGATTGAGATTTCTGGTAGTAAGTTTTGTGTATATTTGATACCGTTTAAGTTAGGAGAATTTGACATTATATTAGGAATGGATTGGTTATCTAAGCATGATGCTCAGATAGATTGTCGAAATAAGAAAGTAATGGTGAAAACGCCAGATGAAAGAATAGTAACGTTCAAGGGACAGAAGCAGGTAAAGAAGTTCTTAACGATGATTCAAGCCAAGAAGTTACTACGACAATGATGTGAGCATTTCATAGCATATGTGATCGACAGAAGTCAGGAGCCAGCAAAACTTGAAGATATTCCAGTTGTAAATGAATTTTCAGACATATTTCCCGACGAGTTACCAGGACTTCCTCCAGATAAAGAAATTGAATTTGCAATTGACTTAGCACCTGGAACCGAACCAGTATCCAAGGCCCCGTATAGAATGGCGCCCGTTGAGATGAAAGAGTTAGCAAAGCAATTGCAAGAGCTGTTAGAGAAAGGAGTAATTAGACCCAGCGTATCCCCGTGGGGTGCACCGGTATTATTTGTCAAGAAGAAGGATGGAAGCATGAGACTGTGCATCGACTATAGGGAGCTCAACAAGTTGACGATCAAGAATAAGTATCCGTTACCCAGAATTGATGATTTGTTTGACCAATTGAAGGGAGCCAAGTATTTCTCCAAAATTGATTTAAGATCGGGATATCATCAACTAAAAATCAAACCAGAAGATATACCAAAGACAGCTTTCAGAACAACGTATGGGCATTACGAGTTTTTAGTGATGTCTTTTGGATTGACCAACGCCCCAGCAGCGTTTATGGACCTGATGAACAGAATTTTCAAGGAATATTTGGACAAGTTCGTTATAGTATTTATAGACGATATTTTGATCTATTCAAAGACGGAGGAGGATCATGCGGAACATTTAAGGACAGCTTTGGAGATTTTAAGGAAAAATAAGTTATATGCTAAATTGTCGAAGTGTGAGTTTTGGCTACAGGAAGTTCAGTTCTTAGGACACATAGTCAGTAACAAAGGGATCAAAGTGGACCCGGCAAAGATCGAGGCAATTACGAATTGGGAAAGACCGAGAACAGCCACTGAGGTAAGAAGTTTCTTGGGATTGGCAGGATATTATCGACGATTCGTTCAGAATTTCTCAAGAATTGCAACACCATTGACAAAGCTTACACGAAAGAATGAAAAGTTTATATGGAATGCCAAGTGCGAAGAAAGTTTTCAGGAATTGAAGCGGAAATTAATCACAACACCTGTTTTGTCACTTCCAGACGATCAAGGGAATTTCGTAATTTATAGCGATGCTTCCTACAAAGGATTAGGATGTGTTCTTATGCAGCACGACAAGGTGATTGCGTATGCGTCAAGGCAATTGAAACCACACGAACAGAAGTACCCTACTCATGATTTAGAGTTAGCAGCTATAGTTTTCGCTTTGAAGATTTGGAGACATTATTTGTATGGAGAAAAATGTGAAATTTTCACGGATCACAAAAGTTTGAAATATATATTTACCCAGAAGGAACTTAATATGAGACAAAGGAGATGGTTAGAATTGATCAAAGATTATGATTGCTCGATTAATTATCATCCCGATAAGGCGAACGTTGTAGCAGATGCGTTAAGTCGGAAGGAAAAGTTAAATGTATTATCCATACCTGAAGAGATATATAAAGAATTTCAAAAATTGGAATTGGAGATTAAAATTTGCAAGCCTAAGGAAGCAAAAGTGTACAGTATGATTTTCCAACCGGAGTTATTGGAGAAAATAAAGAAATGCCAGAAAGAGGTAATGGATCAAGATATAAATAGTTTGGTAGGTGAGGAATTATGCACGCAACAAGATGATCAAGGTATTCTTAGGTTTTCTTCAAGAATTTGGATTCCACCAGTAACGGAGCTGAAAAATGAAATTTTACAAGAAGCACATAGTTCAAGATATTCCATCCATCCAGGGAGTACCAAAATGTAAAGAGATTTAAAGAAGAATTATTGGTGGCCAAATATGAAGAGGGAAATTGCGGAATGGGTTAGCAAATACTATACCTGTCAGAAAGTTAAAGCGGAGCATCAGAGACCAAGCGGATTGCTACAGCCATTAGAGATTCCAGAGTGGAAGTGGGAACATATTGCCATGGATTTCATAGTTGGATTACCAAGGACAAGGGCTAATCATGATGCCATTTGGGTTATAGTAGATAGACTTACCAAGTCAGCTCATTTTCTGCCTATAAATGAAAGATTTTCGCTCGATAAGTTAGTTCATATGTACTTGAAAGAGATCGTAGTTCGTCATGGAGTTCCAGTGTCTATTGTATCTGATCGAGATCCAAGATTTAATTCAAGATTTTGGAAGAGTTTTCAAGAATGTTTGGGAACAAGATTGAATATGAGTACGGCCTATCACCCCCAAACGGATGGCCAAAGTGAAAGAACGATCCAGAAAATCGAGGACATGCTACGTGTTTGTGCTATTGATTTCAAAGGAAGTTGGGACGAGCATTTACCCCTAGTAGAGTTTGCTTATAACAACAGTTATCACGCTAGTATTGGGATGCCACCTTATGAAGCCCTTTATGGATGCAAATGTAGATCTCCAGTATATTGGGATGAAGTAGGAGAATGCAAAATACTCGGACCTGAATTGGTGCAACAGACAAAGGAAGTTGTTGAAATTATCCAGAAAAGATTAATAGCCGCACAAGATCGTCAAAGGAAATATGCAGACCAGTCAAGAAAAGACATGGAATTTGAAGAAGGAAGCTTGGTATTATTGAAAGTATCACCGTGGAAAGGACTAACGAGGTTTGGGAAGAAAGGGAAGCTAAACCCAAGATATGTCGGACCTTTTGAAATCCTAAAGCATATTGGCAAAGTAGCTTACGAGTTGGCGTTACCTTCGCACATGGAGCACATTCACAATGTTTTTCACATATCAATGCTTAAGAAATATAATCCAGACTCCAGGCATATAATAGAATATGAGCCAATAGAACTTCAAGCAGATTTATCATATGTAGAGAGTCTGATAGAGATTCTAGAGGAAAGAGAGAAAGTATTGAGAAATAAAGTGATAAAGTTAGTAAGAGTATTGTGGAGAAACCCAAAGGTTGAAGAGTCAACCTGGGAGTTAGAAAGTGATATGAGAGAAAAATACCCTCATTTGTTTTCTTAGAGATTCTGAGGACAAAATCCTTTTAAGGGGGGAAGGATGTAATATCCGGGATATATCGTGTAATTATTTTTGCTATTATATAATTATTATGTGTGCTCAGTATCTATTCTGTGAGCTAATTGTTAAGTGTTATCTGTACTTGAATATTCAAAAATAATATTAATTGAGTATTTTAATTTTTATATGTCCAAAATAAAATATAGATAATTGTCATATCTTCCTAATTATTTTTATGTTGGTTTATGGATTTATAAGAATCATATGAAATTTCTAAAATCTTTTTCCGGGTAATTAAAATCTATTTTATAAAAACGGGAACCAACCGACGTCAACCGTTGTTACGTTTTTGGAACCCGAAACTCTTTCGAGAACTCCTTCCTAACCTAATTGTAATATTCTGAGCATATTCCATGTTTCGACTTTTTCGATCCGGCTTACGGTTTGTCCTGCGCGGGTCCCGGCGCAACATTTTCGATACAATATTCGTTTCGGTAAATCAATAAAACCCGTATTTTCGATAAACGGGAGCTTTTTATTAAACTATCCCAGTTATCACTTCGTAATACGTGTAACCAGGCACTGAGACCAAGACCGCAGTACAAATTGTACTGATTTGGATAATTATCCCGAAAACCGATACCGTTTGGATCAGTTTTTACAAATAAACGTACCGTTTTATATCCGGAATGATCCAACGGGATACAAATTTTCCATAATTATAAATAGCCTTTTACCGTATTTTATTTCGTATCAAAATCATTTGCAGATAGTTAATTATATAATTTTCAGAGAAAAGCCCTAATTTCTTAAAACTGTTCTAAGAATCAAACAGCAAAACGAAGGCGTTACCGATCTCTGTTTTCAAAGCTTGAGTAACCAAAACGAAGGATTTGAATTGTTCTATCAGATTCTGAGCTTTGTTTCACTGTAGAAATCAATAAGAGGCAAGACGTAGGAAAGGGAAACAGGTAGTTGAGGAGTAAAACGGTTGTGATTGGAAGCGAGTGCAGTGTAGTAAGCTAATACCAGGCAAGTGTTCTGAACTTTCTCGAGATATTGTAGTACTTGATAATCCTGTGATATTGCAAGTGCTTTGAAGCACAGAAACCTAAATCCCGATTTCAGTTATTGTCCTTGAGCCATGAATCATATTCTTTCTAATCCATTGATTATTGTATACCCAAACAAGAACCACAAATCTACGATACTACTCTACAAATACATACAAACTAAAGACCAAACACTGAAATGAACTATTATATACTCAACTCATGGTATCTTATACTTTGAAAGACCGAATCCTTGAAACCTTGAAACGTTGATTCCTTTGTTATCCAATTCTTTCATTACCCAGCATCCAAGCTTTTAAATTGCCTTATTGATCATTACAAGGATTGAAACCCTTTCATTGTTAAACATTTATTGTTGTTAATGATTTCGGTTATTGTTTATTATTGCATATTTTGTTATTATGTTAGAATTGGATTGTTTTTATAAAATTGTGGACCAGATTCGTGGTCAGACCATATAATGGTCAAGTTAGGCCAATGTGTGCCTTGGATCCAGTAGTTAGAGCAATGTTGTGTGCCTTGCTCGAGGTTAGTGCGTGACTGATCAGCAGCCTAACCTTGGTTTTTAAATTAAAAGTATAATATCCAATTCTAAATCATAATCCATTGTTCACTTGATATCATAAACATATTCACCTGATGATCATTATTCTCAATTTTGTCATTGTGACTTACTGAGCTAGTTAGCTCATTTGTGCGATGTTGTTTATATTCTTTCTAGTTAAAAAGGAACCAGTTGGTAAAGAGGATCCCCAGTCCAACACGAGAGCTAGGGGTTCAGGTTGAGAAAGCTGAGCTAGTAGGTTTCTTTTGGAATAATTTAAGTTTGTAAAAGTTTGTAATAATGTTTAATACTCAGTTTGAATTTGAAATAGTTGGGATTTGAACGGTTTGTAATATATTAGTGTGTTTGGCTTGTGTGCATACTTTAACCTGTTGCGGTCCGTGGTGATTGGTAAGTAGGGTCATTGCATATATTATTATTATCTTTATTATTGTTATAAGCAGGTTATAATTAAGGTGTCTGTGTGGACCCCAAACTTCTGACCCGGGTTTGGAGGGCGCCACATTATACACGTGTGTTGGTGATGGAATATTAATTATTTTGTTATTATTCTGCAGGAAATTATCTTGAATAATATTTGTGATATGAATATTTGGTTGCGGGAAATTATTTTTAATCGGTGAAATTTTCGGTTGGAATCCGAATTACTCGGTACCCCGAGAATTTTGCCACTGTACCGAGATGACTTGTTACGAGCGGACGGTGGATGGTGATGACGATGTTCTGAGTCCTAAATTTTATAAATAAATAAAAATGATTTGCGTAAAATATTTTTCGAACTTAAATAATTAATTGTATTACGAATTTTATTGTGATGTAAGTTGTATGAAAATGGTGGATTTGATATTATAAATTGTTGTGATTGTGGACGTCAATTGTAATCGACGGGTAGTCTTATAAATAAATAAGATGCTGCCAAAATTTCCTAAAAATATGTTCGAAAATATATGTATTTATACGTGTTACCCTAATATTATTTCCGACTACGTGACTATGTGGTTACGGGTTTGTGTGTATAGTAATAATACGAGTCGGGTTATCGAATTGAGTTGTTTGAATTTGAGGATATCAAGCATGTCGGTGTAACTGATTAGGGTATTCTGTATTTGTAGATTCCGAGCGAGTTTTCTCAGGACTAAAGTCAGCGTGAAAGCTACTTAGGGTTTTGTAAAGTGTTGCAAGGCAAGTACCCCTGACCATTCTTTTATGGTTCAGTATATGTGAATAACTAAATGTTTTACTTTCGTAATGGAACAGAAACATTTTAAGTTACGTATCCCCTGTATTTGAAAATGTTGTTTAAAATTGTGTTTTGGGGAAAAGTAACTTCTGAAAACACCTATCTCTAAATGTGATCTAAATGAAAAGAGGATTTGAATAGTATGTTGTGACAGAATGGATTTTTGAAAAGAGATAGGTAAAAGTGACGATTTTGAAAACTGGATTAAAACGATCAGATATGGGATACGTTGGGGCCAGAGTAGGCCTATTGAGTTGGCGTAAGAGGTTAATTCGGTTGCGCGCACTGTATAACCGATTAGTCCAGCAGGTCAGAGACCTATCTAGTCTCTGAGTTCCGGAACAGGTAATTGAAATGGCAGTTGGAGCCATGAATGAGATGGCAGTTGGAGCCGTCTGGTGTTGATAGCCTGATCAGCTGTCTTCACATATCCATTACGTATCTGATTTAGGTTTTTGCTTCCCGTAAGGGTACGGATAGTTGATACAGTGATTTTATAAGAGTGACTAGTATGCTAAAATTGGACTCTGGTGTTTTTACAGCTCACTGCTACGATATTTTAATGAAGCATGCTAGTTAGTGATATCCAGTTTTTCTCTAAATTTTGTTGTATAATGTTGATATCATGATTACAGTTCTGTTCCTATTAGTGTTGCATTACTGATTTATCCTGTTATTCATATTTTGGTACTGTTGAGCGATTATGCTCACCCTTACAAACTGTTATGTATATTTCGCAGATGCCTAGAAGATCAGTCAGACCGACCTATGTTCCCGCCCCTACTTGACCCGGCTCCTCTGAGGTAGTTTGTATCAGGCCATGAGGTCCGAGGAGTTGCTGAATAAATTTAGTGTGTCTTAGATGTTGAATAGAGAGTTTATAATAATGAGAACCTGAATTATACTTGAACCTGGATCGGATTGGTTCGGGGTCAAGTTAGTATATTTTAATAATAATTCTGTTGTTTATATTTTTGGTAATTGTGTTTAGTGACGTCAACTCCTGACCCCGGGGTTGAGGCCGTCACACCATCCACGCGTGAGTGGCCGGGTAACGGTCTAACACGAGGTCCTAATGTGGCCAGGGTGATGACCGGCAAGGAATTCATCCATCTACAGTAGAAAATATTACTTAATTGGTATCTTTGCCTGATCAGCAAGATATCGGGTTTATGCCAAAATTTTCTTCTTTCCAAATTCATTGGGTATTATAACTCTGTTTATACTTTTCATAACAGAGGGTTTCAAGGAATGCATGAGATATATATATATATAGGTGTATATATATCGAGAATTAATGAAGTATCTAGTAAGTTCATTTCTTTGAATGATATTTCAAAGATTGACTCTATTCAAGTCTTATCTTGTAGTCTCATCTACGTGATGAACTTTTGAAACTGATTATACCTTGAACGGTGGTAGTTCAAGCAGTATTTGGAAAAGATATTAGTATATTGGAGTATCTTGTAACTTCATCTTTTCAACTTAAATCTAGTAAATAATTATCTTATGCATGACAAAGATTTTCAGAAAAACGTTGAGACAAGGTTAGATATAGGAGATCACCTTGCAACGATATTTTTATACAGTTATAAACTGGAACTCTGTGTATATTATGCATGGAAGAGGACTTCCAAGATTTTGAAAAGTATATATACATATATACTAAATATTTTGTGACTTGGTCACGTTAAGATATCAAACTTTGTTCATTTCTTCTTGACCAAGACTTTCATGAGTACTATGAGAATGCTCATATATTGTTAATTATTATACATATTATTTCGGTGGGCTTGTTGCTCACCCTTGCTTTCTTCATTCATCACACAACAATAGATAGAGAAAATGAACAGGAGTAAGCTCCCAATTCGCAAGTGGATAGGAAACGTTCTGCAGTTTCCTGTAGGCCTGGATGACGTTGTAGCTGAGGTAGGAACTACCAATAGGATAGGTTTTCAACTGTTGATGTACCAGACTGATGTATATATATGAACTGTAATAATGGCAAGGAAAATGTAAATTTATTCAGAAACCCTTTTAAGGTGTAATGGTTTATAATTGTGGAATAAAATGACTTGTGTTATTTTTGGTATTCATCTCTGAGACTATAACTTGTGGTGTGTGTGTGTATTGTGGGGTCACAGTACGCAGTAGTTGGTTGTTTATTAAGATTGAGTGTTATTAAGGGAAATGGAACTCGTGACGACCCGGATCCCCGACCCCGGATTTGGGGGTGTTAAAGAATTGGTATCAGAGCTAAGAGTTATAAACCTCAGAGATGATGCGTCGTTAAAATGATAAGTTCACTAAGATAATAAGAACTCTTTCCAAGTTCAAAGTCGGACTACCTAACATAGTACTGACAATGAAATCCCTTACGGGAACTCTTATAAATATCATGATAGTAACATAGTTCATTATCATATAGGGCAGTGGGGCACCAAACCCTGAGGTTCAAGAGCATCAACATGAGGATGTTTTATTACATGTTGGAGATCAAATTGTGAATCCGAAAGAGTACCCTAACGAGGGACCAGATGAGATTCATATTGAGAATGTTGCGGTTGAGGATGTTATCCCAGAAGGGATTGTTGCTGAGGAGGATCTCGTGGAGGATCTTGACGAGAATAAAGAGAGGACCGCTGAGGAATTGATGACCGTAGTCAGGGAGACTACTAGAGCTAGAATGGTCGTGAGGGTGGCACTAGAGGATGAAGAGTTACCAAGGGCATAGAGGATAATGAGGGCAGAAGGAGTGGGGCCTTCCACAACACCAATTATACCAGTATCAGACCCTCTCCCAGAGGTTCCTGTAGACATCCATGAGGTTCCACCAATTCATGTTCCCTCCCCTGTACAGAGCCCAACACCTACTGAGGAAATGCCACCTTTATCTCATGCACCATTGTCACCTGATACCGAGCTTGGTTATCCATTTGGATCTCCCGTGTCTACACCACCTACATCCCATGGACTGTTAGATGCAGTCGTTCAGGCTTCTCTTATTTTCGATTATCATATGACTTTGGGTGGCCTGTCTGAGGCCCGCAATGTTAGAACTGATCTGTTAGATCGACTTACTGTACCAAGGATTGAAGGTGGGGTACTTTTGGCAGGATTAACTTATAGCATGGACAGGATTGAGGCTACCACCCGAATTACAGCTAGAGGCCATCTTAAGGGCCAGATTGATCTAGCTCTACTTGCAACTATCTTAGGCCTCATCAGCGCTTTAATGGAGCAGGTTAGGGATGTTGTGTGTGCCCATATTTCTTGATCCACAATAGTGTGCAGAGTAAGAGTGATTAGATAAGAGTGATTAGATAAGGATTTCATGTAGACCCTCTACCGCTTTTCGAGGATTAGCCTAAGTTATGAATGATTAGTTTTAATGACTAGATGATTATCTGTGGTAGTACTTTTGGGATAGAAGTGATCAGATCAAATGATTTAATTCTCTTTCATGTGTTCAGTTGTTGTATCCTCGAACAAATGGTTATGTATATATTCGTTCCTTTCAGTTCAGATCAGTTTGTTTGTGATAAGTTCATATTGTTAATTGCACTATTAACACTTAAGAGTGTCATGAAGTTTATAGAACTTGAGAATTCATAATTTACGAACATATAAGGACTAAACGAGGGAAAGACTTAAGCAAAGTAAGTAAGATAAATATCAAGAGATTCTCAAAAAAATTCCAAGTATTATGCCCCCACGAGGAATAAGATTTGCGGCAAAATCTGAATGTGATAATCAGGGAGGTTGCAATCAAGATATAAGGAACCCAAAACATAATGAAGTGGAAAAGATGATTTTAAAATATGACCCCGGTTATGGGGAGTAGGAAGAAATATTTAGACTAAGAAAACATAACTCGAGCAAGGAAGGGAGCACCATGACGGTATTCCTATGAGGCAATTCATGGACCTGCCTAAAAAACTAATACTTTTAACCCTAAACACCACCCTGAGGAAACAATATGGTGTGAAATTCTTTCATGACCTTTAAGTTGCCAAGCTCTCAGAGTTCCAAGGAACAGGTTGAATCCGTCGAGGCAAGAGCCTGGATAAAGGAAATATATGTATCAATTGAGATTCTAAATGATTGATGAAGCGAAAAGACTATTTTTGTCACTTACCCTCCTAAGAGAGAGGCCACCCGCTGGTGAAAGGCCAAGAAAGGCACGGAGCCAGAGGTTATAATAAACTGATTAAAGTTCAGTCAATTGTTTTCGGGAAAGTACTTCCCAAGGTTATAGAGGTAGTGTAAAAGCTTTAGAGCCAGAACAAAGGCGGACGAGTATGATGAATTATGAATCTAAATTGTAAAAGTTGTCAAGATTCGTTCTAAGGACAAGAATCCCAGAACGACGTGATGTTTGAAGTCAATGATTAGTGGGTTCATGAAATGATTGTAAGAGAAAGGAAAATAAAAAGAAACTAAAGTGGAAAGGAATATAAAGGTAATAGAGTTTGAGGAATGATAAGGGAGTTTTGTATGAGGAAACCCTAAAGACTCAGAGCGATAGAAATAGAAAAGTATGTAATCGTCAGGATGAAGGTGATTCACCATGAGTTAAAGTTGACGGTTGAAGGCATAAGAGATACATATATTTTATCCCTTTTAAGTTAAGAGTATTCGATGAAACTTTGAGATAGACCGATGGATTAATAAGAAAACACAAATGTACTGAGGAGACATGATAACAAGAAATTAGGAAAATGGGATGAAGGAAGTGACCTTCAATAATGTGAAGTGTATGTAAGACCTGTGACTTGATGCCCAAAAAGGGAGACACCAAGTATAGAGGATATCTCAACATTGAGATGACTGTTGAGATAAACAACAAAAGTAAATGAGGATTTAGTAAAAAAAAGAAGTTCACGTTGAACTCGACCAGTATCTTCCAGAAAATCCATGCTACCATTACCAAATCAGAAAAGAAAAATGGATAACCATTTTTATCTTTTGGAGGCCATATGGATTGACCTCAACTTGAATAAGGATGCTATTGTGAAATTTGTTATAGACTATCGAGGTGGAAATGATTGAATAAGATACCCTTATCAGGGATATATGACTTGATTTATCCATGAAAGGATGTAAGTACCTTTTTAAAGGTGGAATTAAGGATATAACCTCAATACTTGAGATGAACCATGGGGGAATGTATAAAGGTTGGTATTTCACCCTTAATAGGGACATTATGAGTTTGGGTAATACGGAATGAAGGATTAAGGAAACAACAACCTTTAAGGATCAGTGGAGAAATTTTTCAGAAGTACATAGACAATGGTTCTGGTATTAGTAAATGGTATTTTGATATGCCCTGTATCTAGGAAATACAGGAGGGATGATTCAAGGATAACCTTAGAGGTTTTATATGGAGAAATGTAATATTCAAAGTTCTCAAGAATAGAAATTTTGATAAAGGAAATATGACGTAATTATAATAATGCCAGGTGGGGCACGTGTTGAACCAAAAAAAAATAAAAATAAATATAGACCGACCCAATGAGGGTCAAGATTGGTGAAAACAAGGACCCAAGATAAGAGACGTCCTAAGTATGATCGAGAGTGAGTCATGACAATGTTCACATCTAAAGACCGAGGTAATAACTTATGGAAAAATGGTGATATTTTTTTCTCACCAAATCTTAAGGAAGAGCATTTGCACACAAGCAGTGATTGGAAATGAGGTAGAAAATTTAAATGAAGATCATTCAAAAGACATTGATTATAAGGAACTATTACTATCAGGAAAGGCTAATGAGGTGGCCGACACTCTAAGTGTAAGAGAGCAATTATAGGCGCTCGTGCCAGAGGAATACAATGATGATGGTTAAAGCCGTGAAGGTTGTATTATGGTGTGAAAGATTGACATTCCTTCTGATGATTATGCGATACTCAACCATAATAGTAGTTTGGTAAAGATTTAATTCATATAATTGCCGTGAGCGCGCTATCTATCTTAGAAGGTCCTATCTAGAGAATAAGCCAGGACCATATTACGAAAGGACTAAATGAACCTTTGAGCTTCATATCTCCTAATAAAGACATATGGTTAATAATGGTATTAACCTGCTATCGTTGTTTTCATTGAAACTCTTCTGCAATTTTATCTCCTTAATGTCATAAGTACGTCAAGTTCTGGAGTGTTTTTCATGAATCATGAACGGTGATCATGTTGCCTCCTTAGAAGAATTCGATATGATAACTATGGACTTTGTATGGTTAGATATTAATATTTTATGGAAAATGAATGACTATAGTAGGTTCGTGGTGGACTATAGTAATGCATCAACGATTCTTTGAATAATGAGTCGATTACAACCGTGAGAGTTGTATTGTAATGGATGTTGAGATTGGGTACCACTAATCGGGTTGTGGTGATGTATAAGTTATCATTGATAGAATAATTAAGTCGATTATCTACCTATTGAATATTTATTCCTTCTTATGAATAGAGAGCCGTATTACTATACGAGGAAGGTTGCAGTGCAAGCATATAATTCTAGTAACGATGATGTCTAGAATGAAATCCCAGATTCGATTTTCGCTGTCGAGGGAGTTTCAACGGTGATTGTTTATAAGCTCAAGCAAGAGCAGGGGTCCATAGAATGATGGACGAAATAGTTAAAGATTCAGGAACATGAATTGTGATGCTATAATACTTGATGTTGAGATATATACATATATATATTTTTGTTCTCCTGTGATAAACCTCTATAGTTCAGAGGTAGATTCTAAGCCATATATTTTGTGGCAGTATTTTTTTTATATATAATGCTCTTAAATTCGTTATTTTGTCTCCTTTTTATTTTGTATAAGCTGAGAAGGACAACCCTTTCAGAAGGGGAGGTATTGCCGAATGACTATCTATCTATGTGATAGAAGCCTAGTAGGATACCATCTATTGTTTAATTGCTTGTCAAGTACTAAAGGCTGGCCACCTTCTATACTAACTGTGCGATGTAAAAAGTGTTCATAATCATAGTGATCACTCAATAAAATCTTTTACTTCTATATGATGGATCAAGCTTTCAAAGATGAAAGCAACTAAAGGAAGTAGTATCAGTGCAGTGGTATTCAGTATCTAATGCATTCGTGATACTAAGGTTGACATCATTATTAAAAGGTTATAGAATACTAACGAGCAAAAGTGTAACCAGTATAATATTAGGTACGGAAGGTAGTATCGATTACGAACTAGAAAATAGTAGGTATTTTGAAACCTTGGTTAAGGTCCTTAACTGACTAATTGGAGTATGAAACAATTATGTAAGGTTAATGGTCAGTTGGTAGAGTATTCGCGAAAGCGTCGCCTTAAAATTTGTAATGGTTAATTTGTTAAAAATAGTGGAGTCGAGGGTACTCGAGCAACTTATGTGAATCGTTAAGCGCAAAAGTGAACGTTAGGGTCCAATTGGTTAAAGTCTAGTTTCTTAAGAGACCGTGGTTTAATTCCAACTTATATGTTATTTATAGGTTACCAGACTTTCCCCAGGCCTTTTACCACCCCCAGTCGCTCAGGCAAGTTTTCTACCCGTTATACTGTTGTTGTGATGTAAATATATTGATGCATTATCTTGAGATAAGTGCATGACCGTTATTAGCAAATCTTGCGATATATTGGAGCATATTGATATGGTATATATATGCGTGTTGTGAAATATTGATATTCTATTATCAATTCAAATTCATATAAACTGCATAATACCTATGCTTGTGATAAGCAGTAATTGCGTATACCGTTAGTATAGGGGACCCAAAGGTGAACATTTTTTTTAAACCGGGAGTCGATGTTCCCGAGTATAATATATGTATATAGATAGTTTTCCATAACTATTAATCGAATAAGGTATATTTGATGGTTTTGAATAATTATCAAACTTATTTTCGATTATTCAAATAAGGATCGTACTTTCGTAAAAGTATATCTTTTGTTATTTATTATTCGTTTCAAGTATGAGTTTTAAAACTTCTACTTCATTTATTTTTATAAAGATTATCCTTTATGGGAATATTATTAAAATAATAATATTCAGACTGATTTATTTTATTAAATCAACATTACTCCAAACATTCTTAAAAATGTTTTCGAGTCTTCAAAATGATTTTAAAAAAGTTAGAGCGGACCCAAAACTCGTTTTCAAATTTAAGATCTTCCTTTCGAAGGGGACTTGAATACTCGCTCAAAAATCTGAGGGATCCGGCTCTATGGTGTATTTTATATTCACAACGAGGTTGCTGTGTTGAGAAAACAATTTGATTACTTGCCCAATGTTCGGGAAGTACGTCCATCTAATTGAGTCGACATAAGCGACAGGCCGGGGTATGGTCTATGAAGGTGTAAGAGGCTGGGTGACAGTCCATCCACGCATGAATGGCCGGGTAATGGTGTAGCGCGAGGTCCTAATGCGGCCAGGGTGATGTACGGCGAGGAATACATCCATCTACAGTAGAAAAGGTTAATTAATAGGTATATTTTCCTGATCAGCAAGATATCGGGTTTATGCAAAAAATTTCTTCTTTCCAAATTCATTGGGTATTATAACTCTGTTTATACTTTTTATGACAGAGGGTTTCAAGGAATGCATGAGATATATATAGGTGTATATATATATCGAGAATTATTAAAGTATCTAGTAACTTCATTTCTTTAAATGATATTTCAAAGATTGACTCTATTCAAGTCTTATCTTGTACTATCATCTATGTGATGAACTTTTGAAACTAAGTATACCTTGAACGGTGGTAGTTCAAGAAGTATTCGTAAAAGATATAAGTATATTGGAGTATCTTGTAACTTCATCTTTTCAACTTATATCTAGTAAATGATTATCTTATGCATGACAAAGATTTTCAGAAAAATATTGAGACATGGTTAGATATATGAGATCACTTTGCAACTATATTTTTATACAATTATAAACTGAAACTCTGTGTATATTATGCATGGAAGAGGACTTCCACGATTTTGAAAAGTATATATACATATATACTGAATATTTTGCGACTTGGTCGCGTTAAGATATCAAACTTGGTTCATTTCTTCTTGACCAAGACTTTCATGAGTACTATGAGAATGCTCATATATTGTTAATTATTATACATATTATTTCGTTGGGCTTGTTACTCACCCTTGCTTTCTTCTTCATCACACAACAACAGATAGACAAAATGAACATGACTAAGCTCCCAATTCGCAAGCGGATAGGAAACGTTCCGGAGTTTCCTGTAGGCGTGGATGACGCTATAGCTGAGGTACTAACTACCAATAGGCTAGGTTTTCAACAGTTGATGTAGCAGACTGATGTATATTTATGAACTGTAATAATGGCAAGGAAAATGTAAATTTATTCAGAAACCCTTTTAAGGTGTAATGGTTTATAATTGTGGAATAAAATGACTTGTGTTATTTTTGGTATTCATCTCTGAGACTATAACTTGTGGTGTGTGTGTATATTGTGGGGTCACAGTACGAAGTAGTTGGTTGTTTATTAAGATTGGGTGTTACAGTGCTGGTACTTATATCGGACCCCCTTACTTTCACCACAAATGGAACGAGAAATGTAACTGTTACTGGAATTGTCACTACCACTTACAATGTATGTATCATTAAAGATTTGTGACTCAAGATAAATGTCAATACAACTATTAATGTGATTATTCCAACTATATTGAGTATCATCCATGTAATGATCATTGCGAGGATCAACATTATTAGATCCATTATTTAAAATAACTAAAATTCCAATAACTAGAAAAAAGAACTTTCTAGTTCACTCTAAAAAAATGACCACTATCAATCTCGAAAATATGATTTTCAATATCAGAATATATGGAATAACTGTTCCCATTCCTATCCATAACTAAAAACTTTACATCAGAGGTGAAATTCCGAATGTCCTTGACGCCGAATAAATAATCAACATTGTTGTAACTAGAATTGTCATGACTACCCCAAATATGACTATTTCTTCATATCATTTCTATTCGGATCTTCACTTTCACTAGTATTTTCAATAGGACCAAGACCGCCCGTTGATTTACTTAGACCACACTTGTGTTCGAACTCTTTCTTTAATAGCATTGAATTGAACCACCATCTTTCCATAGAGTTTTCTTGCCCCCTATTTGCTTTGCATGAAAATACAATAGATGAATAGTCATTCGATGAAAAATTATTTATTTATTTGAATATCTTTTTCCTGTCCGAATAAACATCAAAATCCAATCAATAGGATTATTAACTAATCTAATAAGGAGTGTGAGTATTGAAAAAAGTATTCTTTGTGGGAATCCATATTAGCACTTCACTATATAGGAAAATTTTTTTTTGTAAAATCTCGTTTAATAACTAACTAATTAAAAAAGTAATAAGTTTATATTCCAACACGTAACAAAAAGGACAATATACAGGATGGGTAGAAAGAGTTGAGATACTTGGCTCAATCCATAGAAATTAAGAATCTAAAAGAATATACCAATCCTAAGGATCCCTCGAATTAATTGTGGATCCAACACACCAATAGAGACATTTGAATTATTTAGTCTTAAATTTTATCTATTGTTCTATATCTAGACTAGATAAATATGTATCTATCTAAAAAAAATAGATGTAATAAGTTATTTGTTTTCGGCTCAATCCTTTTAGTAAAAGATTGGGCCGAGTTTAATTGCAATTCAATTAAGAGAACGAACAGTTGTTGTGTATATGTTGTGAACTTGATGATTTCATTAAAAAAACACCTTAGTAGATTTAACTTAGTGCAATATGTAGCACTCCACGGATAAGCAAAAATAGTCCCGATGGATGACTCAATATAGTCCCGATGGATGGTGATTAGACATCCATCGAGTGAGTAGCTTATGTAACAATAAGTCATGTAGCACATTTCTGCAAACACCTTTATATAGATTCTATAGTAGCATATAAGTCATGTTGACTTTAATTAGATATGCAGAATAGGTTGATTAATTGTACATATATGATGTCTTGTAATTCTTCATAAATAAAATAAAGTCAAGTGCCAAATAGCTACCCGATGGATGATCAACAAAGCTACCCGACGGATGATCAACAAGGTAACCCGACGGATGATCATGTATTTGATGGATAATCAATTCAAACATCTGTTGACAGTGACAACACAGTCACATGCGTCGAATGTATGCAAAAGAAATGTGGAATCCTATTCAAGTGGGTTTTTGAGAACAAAAAAGCATTGCCATTTCCATGCTATTATGAAAATATTCAAAGATGCTGGAATAGAGTAGTGAAGCAGCATAGTATTAAACTTGATAGGTTTTGTTTTATTATCTTATCTTATTACTGTGAAATCTTGGTGATATATAAACCAAGAGTAGCAAATAGAACAACAAGAAGATTAAGCAAGTATTTTCTCAGAGAAACAATTGTAAGCTGTATCCTTAGCATTTCTCTGTAAGTTTAGTTGTTCTTATTTGTAAGCAGATGTGAGCTATTCAAGCTTCACAGAGTTCTCTTGATATATATATATATATATATATATATCTCTGGTGGATACATTCAAATCCACTAGAATTTTTTAAAGACTTGTGTTTTTATTACTTTGCGTTTTGATTCATATTTAACTTGTCATTCCGCACTTTGCAAATCAAAACACTGACATATATATTTGAAGTTAGAACATTTTATAATTGAGAAAAAGTTTCAATAATTCCATTCAACCCCCTTATTTAATTCTTGTTGCATTGTTAGGGACTAACAACAGTAATTAGAATTAGTGGATTAAAAAGTATCAATTGCTTGAAATTCGAATTTGATCTCCTTCCATACTTCACAAGCAACAGCTAGTTCGGGGCTCCATTTAGTAGCCTTACGGATAATTTCATTCCCTTCATTAGAAAGATCAAGCCCCTCATTACGAGCTTGTACACATGCTTCTAGAGCTACTCAATTAGCTACGGCACCGGGTGCATTTCCCCAAGGGTGTGCTAAAGTTCCTCCACCTAACTGTAGTAGGGAATCATCCCCAAAGATCTCGGTCAGAGCAGGCATATGCCAAACGTGAATACCCCCCGAAGCAACGGGTATAACACCTGGTAGAGAGACCCAATCTTGGGTGAAATAAATACCATGACTTCGATCTTTTTCAATGAAATCATCATGCAGTAAATCGACAAAGCCCAGAGTGATGTCTCTTTCCCCTTAAAGTTTACCTACTACGGTACCGGAGTGAATATGATCTCCACCAGACATACGTAGCGCTTTAGCTAGTACACGGAAGTGTATACCATGATTCTTCTGTCTATCAATAACTGCATGCATTGCACGGTGAATGTGAAGAAGTAGGCCATTATCTCAGCAATAATGGGCTAAGCTAGTATTTGCAGTGAATCCCCCTGTTAAGTAATCATGCATTACGATAGGAATTCCCAATTCTCTGGCAAATATATCCCTTTTCATCATTTCTTCACATGTACCCACAATAGCATTCAAGTAATGCCCTTTGAATTCACCAGCTTTAGCCTGTGCTTTATAAATTGCTTCGACACAAAATAAGAAATGATCTCTCCAACACATAAATGGCTGAGAGGTCACATTCTCATCTTCTTTGGTAAAATAAAGTCCACCGCTGAGACATTCATTAACCGCTCTACCGTAGTTTTTAGCGGATAACCCCAATTTAGGTTTAATAGTACATCCCAACAGGGGACGACCATACTTGTTCAATTTATCTCTCTCAACTTTGATGCCATGAGGCGGTCCTTGGAAAGTTTTAACATAAGCAACGGGGATTCGCAGATCTTCCAGACGTAGAGTGCGCAGGGCTTTGAACCCAAATACATTACCTACAATGGAAGTAAACATGTTAGTAACAGAACTTTCTTCAAAAAGGTCTAATGGGTAAGCTACATAAGCGATATATAGATTTTCTTCTCCAGCAACGGGCTCGATTCCGTAATAGCGCCTGTTAGGTCACACACACTGTAGAAGGGGGTGAATACAGTGTTTAGCACAATCAAATTGAATATAAGAACTCAAGTAACAGAAAACAGATTTTATTCAACACAATAAACTTTGTTACAATATGGAACTGTCCTCTCTCAGTGATGAACAAATTATCACGAGAGCTGCTAGGGTTACAAAGAATAATAACTTCGATAATGATAACACTTATAGTGTAAACCCTATGCCTGTGTTTATATACTACACAGTTACAAGATAAATTCTAATTGATATGGAATATAATTATGTTTCCTAAAATATATGAACTAGTTATCTTTTCTTCCAAGTATTCTATTTTTCATAGAATTCTTTCTCCATGCATAATTCTTTCTGTCTTAGTCTCGATCTTCTTTCCTTTCAATCAGCCGCATGCTTTATCTGAAAGTCATCTTAAGTCCTGATATTATCTCCTGATAAATATCTTAGATAACTTAAGTTCTGATAACTTAAGTTCTATCTTCAGTATAAGTGCTGATTTCCACTAAAGTACTGATTTGTCCTGTTAGGTAAGATCTGAAAACTAAACACAAATCATATTATACATGACATTATCAAATATATCTAACAATCTCCCCCAACTTAGAAATTTGCATAAGATACAAGTTCAACATATATTTGATGATGTCAAAAACATTAAGTACAAATGCATGAGAATTTGACTAGATAACTACAACTTACAGTCCTTTCAGCTTTACCATCTTTAACTTCTGATAACAGCTTCACTCTGTATACACTTCAGAATTTAAGCAGTTGTAGATCTTTGACTTGGCTTCAATTTCTGATCTCTTTTATATCAGGAGTTGTTCTGAGATAGTTCTTCAACAAACATCTCTCAACATATTCAAGTTTCAATTCAGCTGTATCTTCACCAGTTTGAAAAATAGCTGCTCTGAGATCATTTATCTTAGCTTTTCTTATCTCCTGATCTAGTCTGATCAGATATGCCTTGTCAGACTCTAGATTGAATTCCACGACCTTATAACCCAGAAAAGTAGTTATAATCTTAGCAGAGTTAGGCTTCATATCGACAATATCACCTCTGTGATCTCTGTACTTGGGATAGTATGTGCTGTCAGACTTTACAGAATAAAGCTTCTTCTGTCTTTGAATTTGAGACTTTAAATAACCTGCAGCACTATCTGTTAATCTGTCTTTCACTTGAAGTAGAAATAAAACATTTTCCAGTTCCTCAAAATACTTCAGTGGTATATTATTCTGCCTAATCTGGTATACCCTTCCATCTGTCATAAAATATAACAAGATATGTTCTTTCAAAAAGGTATGGTAAACCATTTGTACAGATTCAAGTCGATTCAATCTTTCATAAGTTGCTCCAACACCTTGTTCACTTAAGGAAGTTAGATCATTGGTAGTATTATGTACTCTTCTTTCATCAGAACTACCCAATCCAGATTTATCTCTTATTTCCTTTCCTGTAACAACTCTTGCTTCAAAACCACTTGTTGCAGTCTTCAAAGGTTGAGCCTTTTTAGTTTTGGTGAATCCTGGTAGGAGTATCTTTGAAGGTTTAACATGAGCAATGTCAGAGGTTTCCTTTTCTTTATCTTCTGATATCAAGCCAACTTGAGCTATGTCAGAGGTAGCTTGCTTCACTGTCATATCAAAACTAACTACATCTTGACTCTGAACAACATGAGCCATGTCAGAGGTTGTTTGAAAAATCTTCTTTTGCATCAGAGTAAGATTAACATCTTCTTCATCATCAATTATTTCTTTATCCATGACTGGCATATAAACCTTTACAGGTTCATCAACTTTTTCTTTGCCCTTGGACCTTGGATCAATTCCCACTTGTGATTTGGCTTTGGTTGCCTCAGATCTTATTCTTTCCTTTATCACAATACCCTTAGGCTTTGGAAATTTCTTTTTAATAACAAAAGCTTTAGATTTTGTCTTGACACCTTCTGCTTTGAGTCTAGCTTCTTCTTCCTTTAGACTCTCAAAGTTCATTCCTGGATTTTCTTTAAGAAATAACTGCTTTGAAATTTCTTTATCAAGTTCCAGATGTTCACAAGAACTTATCCTTTTACCAATATAAGAACTTATTCTTCTCCTAGTATCAGAACTTGTTCCTTGACTTGTAATTCTAGCTTGATAAAAATCCTTTGCCTTGACCTTGACCTATACCCTTATCAGAGTTTCCCTGGTCATCATTTCCATCATCCTTCCCTTTCAGTGTCTGAATAGATTTGCATTTGGACTTAATCACTTTCTCCCCCTTTTTGGCATCAGCAGGTAAAAGAAGAGAGACAAGCAATTCCACTGAGGATTGGATCTCATTGAATTGATTTTGATGAGAAGCTTGATTCTTCAGAATATCTTCAATTTGAGTTTGTTGCTTCTCCTGAGTTTTCTCAACATAGGCAATTCTGTCAAAGGCTGGCTTGAAAAATCTGTTCTTTTCAAGTTTCACATTCATATCTTGCTGTATCAAAGTTTCTTGAATTTTATTCACCTTGGCATGAGTTGTTGAGTGTTGACCCTGAAGGTGCCTAGTACTCAATGCAGTAACTCTCAAATGTGCCTTGAAATCATCATTTATCAGCATTTCATCAGCTTTTTCCAGATGCTCAGCAAGAATCTTTTCAGAAGGAACAAAACTAATCGTGTTCCATTCCTTAGTCCACTCCTTTCCTCTAGGAGTTTCACTCCAAGGTACTGGTGTTTCCCGTGTAACAAACTTCTTGACTAAATCAGCTTTATTAACTGTTTGTTGAGGTGCATGTCCTGATGGACCAGCTGCATCAGCATCTAAATTAGCAGCAGCTTCACCAGTAGTTTCTTCATTGACAGCATCAGAACTTGTAGATCCTGCAGTATCAACATCTTCTAATAAAATAGCAGTATGTGAGGCTATAGAGGCTTCAACATCATCCTCTAAATTCTGATCTGCAGCTAGGTTCTGATCAACATCCAAAATTGATGTTATTGGTGGAGTGAGTTGAATTGGTGGAGCTTCCAAGTACAAAACCTCAGGCACAATCAAGTTATGAATATCAATTTCAGCACTTGTACCTGGTTCTTCAGTATGTACTGGATCAACTATAGGTGACATAGGAGGTGTAGGAATTCTGTCTTGAGCATTTTCTTGTCGTACAGAAGGAAGTGATTCAATGACAATTGGTTTTGTTGAGATCAGAGATTCCTGATCCCCTTCCTTAGCTGTTTCCACTACATCTGAATCTGACTCAACTATGTCCCTGTGAGCTCTCTGTTTCTTTAAATTCTTCAAAGGTGGAGACACTGTAGGAGCTTTATCATCAGAATTTAACTTTATAAGCCTTTTGAGGGGCCTAGAACTCCCAGTTACAGTATCTTTCTGAGAAGAAACCTTCTCAGCTTCTACAACAACAGGTTCTGATATGGGAACCAGTTTCTCAGTTATTTCCTCAAATCAACATAATTTAATCAAAACATTCATCACAAAATAAAATTAAAAGTCGATGATGTAAAGATTAATAAATTGCAATTAAACATGCACAGTCACATAATTTGAGAAACAAAGAACAAATCTTGCAACTAAAGAAAATTTTATTGATATATCAGATGATTACATTTAATGAAATTTAGCAATTACATGCTGAAATTACAAGATAGTCGTATTCTACGATTCTTAGAATCAACAGCCTTAGTCCTAGTCTAAGAAGACTGATAAAGCTGACGGTGAAGAGAAACGAATGGATACAATTAATTCTTCTTCCTACTTTCAACAAAGAGAACAACGAGACGAATGATTTGCTCCTGCTGTTTAAGAATACGAAGATGAGCTTCTCTTTGGAAAGACAACAGATCATTTTTAATGTTCTCTGGAAGTTGAATCCAGATGACAAATGGAATGTTGTGGATAGAATATGAAGTCGGAATCCCATTTAGAAAGATAGTCACAATTTTTGTGCCATAAGAGTAATACCAACTGAAATGTGCCATTGTTTGAGAGAAATGAACAGATGTGGTTTTACTGATGAATGATCAGTCATTTAAATAGACAATGGGATACTAAGGGACGCGATGACTGGTTAAAAATTACAAGTAAAAATAATGACCCCTCGACTCCCTAGACTAATGTGAAATAATAACAGTCAGTAAAAGATCTAAAGCCAGAGTTAATGAGCACGGGATATAATAATAGTTACTGTGCACATGCAGTTTTTCAAGACACACACGCTAACCACTAACACATAATGATTATGACTGTTTATCTCACATTAACCAATATTCTGTAAAAATATTATCGTTCAGGTAATGACCAAAAAAATAAACCAAGTAAATAAATACTGCCACGTCAGCATCAAAACTTGATTATTATCAGGATTTAAAAGTCATCAGAATATGGCTCCTTTACTCGAAAAGTGAATGTTTATTGTAACGACCGAGGAATTACGCTTGTATTATATTATAATAATGATAAATTATGTGTATTATTATGTGATTAAATGTGTTAAGTCGTTAAACCCTAACTGCTATGTGTTATGTATTGGTTGTTTTGATACCAACGTGTTTTGGATATTTATTGAGCGTTTTATCGTCAGTTATATATGTTATATTAAAACCTGTACAGCTCAAAACTATGTTTTAAAAGCCCATATTTCAAACAAAATCATTGGCTCTATTTTATTAAAAATGCCTTATACCATATCGCTATTCTGAACCCCTAGACGTTTTACAAACTGACCTTTTTCGCGAAAAAACGACTTTTCCGGACCCCTTCAGATACCAAAAACCCCACAAAAATTACATTTTTATTTTTATATGATCATGAAATTATCATATATCATTTTTCTTTGTATTTTTGTAATATTCACAATTTTTGGGAATTTTTAGCATTTATTCTGTATTTATTGGATATTTAAAAATTCAATATTAATACCCAAAAATTATAAAAATTGGGGCCAAATATTTTTATTAGGAGTGTAATTAGACCCTTAATTTTACTTAGGGGTATTATTTTCATAAATATAAATACCTGAATTATTATTAATTAAATCAGTTAATTATACAGAAAAATCAGAAAAATAAAAAGAAAAAGAAAACGGGGATTAGGGTTAGGGTTTGTGAAGAACAGAGCAGGAGAATCAAGGTCGAATTTCATCGTGATTCCGGAGTCCAAATCAGTCGTGTGAGTACTCGTTTTGAAGCTTATGATCTCTAGTTTTCAATTATGTAATTGTTTTTCGTGTTTGATTGATCGAATTGAAAGTTGTTATTTCGGGTTTTAATTTCGAATTCGGGTTTTGATTTCTAATTATTGTTTGATGTTATTGTTGTTAGAAACGTGTAGATCGTCGAATAGGGAGTCGTTTGGCACCGGTTCCACTCGATTTGGTGTCCGTTTCGAGCTCGTCGGAAAAAACGGCGATGCCGCCGTTGTTCTTCGTTTCCGGGGACGACGTCGACGACTGGAGAAGAAGGAAGGAAGGATAGGGTGTCTGTGCTGTTGTGCTTCAGAACGCAGAAGAAACGAACTGGAATCGAGCCTTTTGGCTGCGTTTGGTTCGCCGGAATCAGCACGCCGGCGTCGGGTTCTGGGCAGCCGACCGGTTGTTCTTCCCGACCCGTGTGGGTTGGGGACGACCCCGTTTCGACCCGGGTTCAATCCTAAAAACCCAAAATCTGTTTCTGATTTTGTGTTTTTGAATTAATTAATTATTTATTTATATTTTAGTAATTAAAAATCATTCTAAAAATTAATTAAAAATTAGTTTTAAATTCTGAAAAATAGTATTAATAATTTCTGAATTATTTTATTAAATTATAAATTCGAATTTATTTATTTAATTAATTATTTAATTATCTATCTAATTATTTATTAATTATCTAATTAATTAATAGTTGGGTAATTAATTAATAATTAGGTAATTAATTAGTGAATAAAGATTAGAAATAATTATGTAATGTGATTAATAATCTAATAATTAGTTAATAATGCGAATAGTGATTCACTAAATAGAATTATTATTCGAGCGTTAGTTATTCGAATAATATTGCGGTAATTATTCGTATCGTATAATTAGTTATCGGTAATTATCTGTTTAGCGAATCGTACGAGTTTCAATAATAATCTAATTGTTCGATAATTATGCGAGAATTGCGAGTAGCTCGTAGTCCTACGAGTGATTAATGATTAAGTTAGTTTATAATTCGAGTAATTCGTAGTTATTCGATAAATAGTGTATCGGTTAATTAAATCGATTGATTATTTGTAAATAATCGATCTGATCGAATAAATAATAATAATTTATAATAAATAGTAATAATTCCTAATAATTAGGGATTAATTATTTTTAAAATACAATAATTATTAATTAATTATTTAAAAATATAATTAAGGATTGTTTAATTATAATTAATTATTTATAATTAATTATTAATTAATTAAATCTTGTTTAATTCATAATAATTCAACCGTTAGTCCGATTTGAGCGAAACGAAGACCTCTAGACTCAGAAAAATGAGACGAATCCAATAAAAATATTTGTAAGTTATAATTTCTTCCGAAAGAGAGTGGTTTGGTGATAATTGATAGTTCGTAGGTCCTAATAGGGGTAAAATTGAGCCGAATAAATCCTGAAAAATTATAATAAAATCAGATAAGACTAGTAATGCAGGTATGAGTCTAGAATTGATTCTAAAAATAATTATAAGTCTAAAAAAATGTATTATCTGTTTTATGTGCTATGTGCTTTACGTGATTATGTGAACCTATGTGCTATATAAATGTATGTGTATATATGCGAGTCAGATAGAAATGCATGGGTAGACTGATAAGGTTGCGTGATATCAATTCAAGATACACGTATATAGTAAGTTATCTAAACGACTATTTTTCCATGATTGGTTCAGTGTTAGCAAGGCAGAGCAAGTTAGGGTCAGAAGGCGGTGATTTAAACCAAGTTAAGTACGCGCAAGGCAAGTTTTTCCCCTATTCTAAATTCAGAATAGTGATTTATATTTCTTTTCTATCGTATCAATTCTCTTTGATAATCATTGTTCATATACACTGTTACCCATTTATTATTGCTTGTTTCCAATTTCATTTCAATTCTTGATTTACCCAATTTATTGACTTCCCTGTTCATATTTCAATCCTTTTTACCCTTGTTACATATACTCTGGTATATCCTGGTGTTGGGATATATCAATAGCATTCCGATGGTTCCGGATGCTAAGCCTTGGACTGGATGGTTACTATACGGGCTGGGTTTTACCCAGACCATTATTTAATAGGCCATAGTTGCCTGAGTACTCCTTATGTTGGTTGGGTCTATGCAGTTGGGTATAGATCCGCACTATATTCTAACTGATCAGCAGGTTATAATGCATATGTTGGTTCTTGTTTCCAGTCTTGTTCATTTGGTACTCGCCAGCATTGGTAAATTACTATCCTATACAGATTCAGATGGTTGATCCAACCAGCAGCTTATTGGTTCACTTATCTCTCTTTCTTTATACTATATATATTGTTGCAGGCTTGTTGAGCAATTTTGGCTCATCCCTTTTTATTATTACTCCTATTATTTTACAGTTAAGGTAGAGAATGAAACCCATCAGGACTGGCATAGTCAAGAAGCGAGTCAAGCAGCGGGACCCTCTTATACCAAGAGTGTTCCTTCCTATTCCCGAAGAGAGCTTTGAATTGCCAGATCAGGTGTAGCAGAATAAGTAGTAATGTTGGGTTGAATAAAAGTATTGTGTAGTTTGAATAAAAGTTGTGTAGTGAGAGTGTAGGTAGAATAAAGTTTTGTAATAAAGAGAGTTCTTGAGAAAGATTTTATTTAGTTGGGTTTGTAATAAAGTGTAGTATGTGGTTCTTGTTTTCAACTCAGACCTTAAAAGATTCTGAGTAGTGATAGTTCGGGGTAATTATTATATTTATATTCCGCTTGTGCAGGTTTAGTTGGTAATTGTTAATAATGCCCCAAATCTATACCCCGGATTTGGAGGGTGTTATAGTTGGCATCAGAGCTTAGGTTTGACCTTTGAAAACAAGAACGTTAGGGTTAAGATAAGATAGGAAAATGAGATAGGATAGAAGTAAGAGTGTTAGGATTGTCTGTTTATGTGATTAGAAGTTATGAGTTTTAGATTTGTGATTTGATTGTTTTTGTGTTATTATTTTTATGTATACTAGATGGCTTCTTTATCATCGTCCACGGAGAGGACCGAGACAGATCCAGTAGATGCACCGATATTATCCCCAGTGTCAGAGCAGATCTTACCTTTATTGCCACTACCTCCACCATTGCCACCTGGACCAGCACCAGAGATACCACTTCCCCCAGAGGTACCAGGTCTTGCAGATTATTTTCCATATTTTGAGCTAGAGATACCAGATTTTCCACCTTTAGAGTTTCCGATGTTCGATATTCCTGACATGGTTGATATTCCGCAGTGGGAGGATTTAGAGCCTCAGATTTCTATGCCACCAGTCGAGATTCCAGAGATGCCACAGATGGAGCCAGAGGCAGAGCCGCCAGTGTATGCACCTATGGAGCAGCCTGTCTTATTCCCTGCCCCATTAGTCATTTATGCACCTGTTCCTGGAGTTTATCAGTTTCCTCAGCTAGAGTTTATGGATGAGATCGTGGTAGATGGACCATTACCTTCTCGAGGTTCCAGCACTGATCTTCGTGAGCATCATACAGTGACTTACCAGCGCTTTCAGGCTGAGAGGGAGGAGAGGATTAGATGGCAGAACCAGTGCAGACAGATCCTTGGATTGTATGAGACGCAGGCAGATGGTCCTGTCAGAGCATTACAACCAGATTATATACTGAGAGAGAGAGGCTACATCAGATTCACCGGATTAGTTCTCAGCAGCTTATGGATTTGAGACAGCAGGATCTTAGTGCGGAGACAGCATATCGCAGAGTATTGGGACTTACCGAGGCAGTGCTAGAGGCATTGCAGGAGGAGTTGAGCCATGTGCCACCAGGATTTTGAGACTAGCAGATCGATGAGTGTTGTATTATGTACATTTTGTAGATAGAGGCAGCATAGTATTGTATGACTAGTTTGTATGAGTATAGTTACTGACTTTGACTGATAATAGTAGCCGTACGACTGTTATATCATAGATTTTTATATCAAGCATTGACACCTGCAGCTGGTGTTCTACCTATATATATATGAGATGATCTTTTGCACATTTTCTTTATTTTATTTTTATTTATTTAAGCAATTACATTTATTTCATTACCATTGCATAATTACAAATGTTGTTTTATTTACAATCATGGTGTACCTTTATGTTTTCAAAAAGATTTTAGAACATAAAAAAAAAATTCACATCATACTGTTTCATCTATTCAGTTATTTAATAAGCTGTTTTATTTTCCCAAATCGACTGTTTTAATATATGTTTAATATACTGTTATTAAAGAAGACCCATTGTTTATTTACCAGAAATATGGCACCCAAAAGAAAAGCACAACCCGACTCATCAAATGGAAACACCGAGGGCCAAAAGAATAATAACCAGATGGATCAGATGTTTAATCTCATGCAACAGCAGATGTTGATGATGCAACAACAAATGCAGCAGCAACAACAGCAGTTCCAGCAACAGATGTTACAGCAAGCCGCTCATCCAGGACATCAAATACCACCAGCAGCACCTACGGTCACTTTCAAGCAATTTCAGTCAGTAAAACCTCCGGAATTTATGGGTTCCACGGCTCCTACAAAAGCGAGAGCTTGGCTGAAAGAGATGGAAAAGGTTTTTTCGTTGGTGAAAGTTGAGGAAGAACAGAAGACGGATTTTGCTAGCTACTTTCTGAAAGGCGAAGCTAATTACTGGTGGGAATCGAAGAAAACTTTGGAAGGAGAAGGTGTGGTGACCTGGGATAGATTCACTGATCTTTTCTTGGAGAAATATTTTCCTCGTTTTATGAAGAACTAGATGGAGATCAAATTCTTGGAGCTGAAGCAAGACAACTTATCAGTGGCGGATTATAAGACCAAGTTCACTGAATTGGCAAGGTTTGTTCCAGAACAAGTGGATACGGATGAGAAGTGGGCCAAGAGATTCTAGCAAGGACTGAAACCATGGATTCGTAGCAGGGTAGTTGTGTTTGAACTGACAACTTATACGGCTGTTGTTCAGAAGGCTATGATTATTGAAGGTGAAAGTGAAACAGCTCAAAAAGAGAAAGGACCAGGAAATTTTCAGAATCGTTTCAACAAAAGGCCGGGATTTCAAGCTAGAGGAAAAGTAAATTTTAGGAGACCGGAACAAAACAACCAGAGGATGGGTAATCGACTTCCTGCCCCAACTCAGCAAAGGCTTATTCGACCGCCTATACCTGATTGCAAAACGTGTGGTAAAAAGCATACGGGGATTTGCAACAAGCCAAATGTTACGTGTTTTAAGTACAAGCAAAGGGGACACTATTCTGGAGAATGTCCGACGGGAAAAGCAGAAGTTACTTGTTTCCAATGTGGGAGAAAAGGACATATCGCCAGAGACTGCAGAGGAATTGCAATGGTCGCTAGTATTCTAAGAGTTTTAGCATTACCTCCACCTCCACTACCACAGCAAAATCAGCCTAGAGCAAGGACTTTCAATATGTCAATGAAGGAAGCGGTATAGAGTCCGAATGTGGTTGCAGGTACACTCCGTGTAAATTCTGTAAATGCTTTAGTATTGATTGATTCAGGAGCTACTAGATCTTTTATTTCTGAAGATTTTATCTCTAAGATAGATTGTGAGGTTCAGTGGTTAGATGAAGTGTTAGTCATAAAATTAGCAAATGATGACCAGGTTGCAGTAGATCGAGTATGCCCGAGTTGTGATATTGAGATAGGGAGATGTCATTTTTCAGTTGATTTGATACCTTTTAGGCTAGGGGAGTTTGATGTTATTCTAGGAATAGATTGGCTATCTAGTAATAATGCTCAGATTGATTGTGCGAATAAGAGAATGAAATTGCAAACTGAAGAAAATGAAACGGTAATATTTAAAGGTGAGAAACAAAAGCAGAAATTTCTATCAATAATGCAGACGAGAAGATTGCTACGTCAAGGATGTCAAGCTTATTTAGCCTATGTACGGGATGCTGATAAGGGTAATCCGAAGATTGAAGATATTCCTATAGTTTACGAGTTTCTTGATGTTTTTCCAGACGAACTACCAGGACTTCCACCAGATCGAGAAATTGAGTTCACTATTGACTTGACGCCAGGGACTGGACCAATTTCGAAAGCTCCATATCGAATGGCACCTGTTGAAATGAGGGAATTAGCAAAGTAATTGCAAGAACTTCTCGACAAAGGAATTATAAGGCCAAGTGTATCCCCATGGGGCGCGCCAGTATTGTTCGTGAAAAAGAAGGATGGTAGTATGCGACTGTGTATTGATTATCGTGAGCTGAACAAGTTAGCTATCAAGAATAAATATCATTTACCTCGCATCGATGATTTATTTGATCAACTAAAAGAAGCAGCATGGTTTTCTAAAATCGACTTACGATCGGGCTATCATCAGTTAAAGATCAAGGCTGAAGATATTCCTAAGACAGCGTTCAGAACGAGGTACGGACATTATGAATTTCTTGTGATGGCTTTTGGATTGACGAATGCACCTGCAGCATTTATGGATTTGATGAATCGAGTATTCAAGAAGTATCTGGATAAGTTTGTCATTGTATTTATTGATGACATCTTGATCTACTCCAAGACAGAAGAAGAACATGCAGCGCATCTAAGAACGACATTGGAGATATTACGAAAGGAGCAGCTTTATGCAAAATTTTCAAAATGCGAATTTTGGTTGAAAGAAGTGCAGTTTCTAGGGCATATCATCAGTAGAGAAGGCATTTAAGTTGATCCAGTAAAGATTGAAGCTGTGTTGAACTGGGAAAGACCAAAGACGCCAACAGAGGTTCGAAGTTTCTTAGGATTGGCGGGATATTATCGAAGATTTGTTAAAGATTTTGCGAAGATAGCAACACCGCTGACCAAGTTAACTCAAAAAAGTGAAAAGTTTGAATGGAATAGTAAGTGTGAAGAAAGTTTTCAAAAGTTGAAGAATCGGTTGGTGACCGCACTAGTATTAGTACTGCCAGACGAGCAAGGAAATTTTGTTATATGCAGTGACGCTTCGTATCACGGGCTAGGATGTGTATTGATGCAACATGGTAACGTCATTTCCTATGCTTCGAGACAACTTAAACCTCATGAGCAGAAATATCCTATGCATGATTTGGAATTGGCAGCAATTGTATTTGCATTGAAGCTTTGGAGACATTATCTGTACGGTGAAAAATGCGAAATCTACACGGATCATAAAAGTCTGAAGTATATCTTCACGCAAAAGGAACTGAACATGCGACAACGTCGATGGCTGGAATTGATTAAAGATTATGATATTACAATCAGTTATCATCCAGGAAAAGCAAATGTTGTAGCGGATGCGTTGAGCAGAAAAGAAAGATTGAATCGGTTAACTTCATACGAAGAATTGGTTAAGGAATTCAACAAATTGGAAATCGAGATTCGTATTCCCAATGAATCTGCAGGAACTATCTACGCTATGACTTTTCAACCAGGGTTGCTAGAAAAGATTCGCCGTTGTCAAGATGAAGTGATAAGTCAAGACGACGACTTAACGGGATAAGAGATTACAACTCAGAAAGATAATGAAGGAATTTTATGTTTTGCGTCAAGAATCTGGATCCCTAACGTGGCAAAATTAAAAGAAGAGATTATGCGAGATGAGCACAATTCGAAGTATTCCATTCATCCAGGAAGCACGAAAATGTATCGCGATTTGAAGGAGAACTTTTGGTGGCCGAATATGAAGAAGGAGATAGCAGAATGGGTGAGTAAATGCTACACATGCCAGCGAGTTAAAGCAGAACATCAACGTCCGAGTGGGTTATTACAACCGTTAAACATTCCAGAATGGAAATGGGAACATCTGGTGATGGATTTCGTAGTGGGACTTCCAAGAACGAAAGCAAATCACGATGCAATTTGGGTTATTGTTGATCGATTGACAAAATCAGCACATTTTCTTCCGATTAACGAGAGATTTTCACTAGACAAGTTAGTGCACTTATATATTAAATAAATTGTGCTGCGTCATGGAGTACCAATATCGATTGTATCGGATCGAGATCCTCGTTTTAATTCAAGATTTTGGAGACAATTCCAAGAATGTCTAGGAACGAAGTTGAACATGAGTACAGCCTATCATCCACAAACCGACGGTCAAAGTGAAAGGACAATTTAAATGATTGAAGACATGCTACGAGTTTGTGCGATCGATTTTGAAGGCAGTTGGGATGAACATTTACCCATAGTGAAATTTTCTTATAATAACAGCTATGACGCCAGTATTGGAATGCCACCGTATGAAGCATTGTATGGGAGGAAATGCAGATCACCAGTGCATTGGGATGAAGTTGGAGAACGCAAGATTTTGGGTCCAGAATTAATTCGGCAGATAAAAGAAAAGATTGAACTTATTCGAAAACGAATTGAGGCAGCGCAAAACAGGCAAAGCAAATATGCAGACCAAGCAAGGAAGGATATGGACTATCAGGAAGGAGAACACGTATTGCTAAAAATATCATCATGGAAAGGATTGACCAGATTTGGCAATAAAGGGAAATTGAAGCCACGATACGTTGGACCATTTGAGATTTTGAAGAAAATTGGGAAGGTTGCGTACGAGTTAGCTTTACCACCCCATATGCAACACATTCACAACGTATTTCATGTATCTATGCTTAAGAAGTACAATCCTGATAAATTATGTGTATTATTATGTGATTAAATGTGTTAAGTCGTTAAACCCTAACTGCTATGTGTTATATGTTGGCTGTTTTGATACCAACGTGTTTTGGATATTTATTGAGCGTTTTATCGTCAGTTATATATGTTATATTAAAACCTGTACAGCTCAAAACTATGTTTTAAAAGCCCATATTTCAAACAAAATCATTGGCTCTATTTTATTAAAAATGCCTTATACCATATCGCTATTCTGAACCCCTAGACGTTTTACAAACTGACCTTTTTCGCGAAAAAATGACTTTTCCGGACCCCTTCGGATACCAAAAACCCCACAAAAATTACATTTTTATTTTTATATGATCATGAAATTATCATATATCATTTTCTTTGTATTTTTGTAATATTCACAATTTTTGGGAATTTTTAGCATTTATTTTGTATTTATTGGATATTTAAAAATTCAATATTAATACCCAAAAATTATAAAAATTGGGGCCAAATATTTTTATTAGGAGTGTAATTAGACCCTTAATTTTACTTAGGGGTATTATTTTCATAAATATAAATACCTGAATTATTATTAATTAAATCAGTTAATTATACAGAAATATCAGAAAAATAAAAAGAAAAATAAAAAGGGGATTAGGGTTAGGGTTTGTGAAGAACAGAGCAGGAGAATCAAGGTCGAATTTCATCGTGATTCCGGAGTCCAAATCAGTCGTCTGAGTACTCGTTTTGAAGCTTATGATCTCTAGTTTTCAATTATGTAATTGTTTTTCATATTTGATTGATCGAATTGAAAGTTGTTATTTCGGGTTTTAATTTCGAATTCGGGTTTTGATTTCTAGTTATTGTTTGATGTTATTGTTGTTAGAAATGTGTAGATCGTCGAATAGGGAGTCGTTTGGCACCTGTTTCACTCGATTTGGTGTCCGTTTCGAGCTCGTCGGAAAAACGGCGATGTCGCCGTTGTTCTTCGTTTCCGGGGACGACTGGAGAAGAAGGAAGGGAGGAGAGGGTGTCTATGTTGTTGTGCTTCAGAAACGCAGAAGAAACGAACTGGAATCGAGCGTTTTGGCTGCGTTTGGTTCGCCGGAATCAGGCCGCCGGCGTCGGGTTCTGGGCAGCCGACCGGTTGTTCTTCCCGACCCGTTTGGGTTGGGGACGACCTGGTTTGTAACCCGGTTTCGACCCGGGTTCAATCCTAAAAACCCAAAATCTGTTTCTGATTTTGTGTTTTTGAATTAATTAATTATTTATTTATATTTTAGTAATTAAAAATCATTCTAAAAATTAATTAAAAATTAGTTTTAAATTCTGAAAAATAGTATTAATAATTTCTGAATTATTTTATTAAATTATAAATTCGAATTTATTTATTTATTTATTTAATTATTTATCTCATTATTTATTAATTATCTAATTAATTAATAGTTGGGTAATTAATTAATAATTAGGTAATTAATTAGTGAATAAAGATTAGAAATAATTAAGTAATGTGATTAATAATCTAATAATTAGTTAATAATGCGAATAGTGATTCACTAAATAGAATTATTATTCGAGCGTTAGTTATTCGAATAATATTGCGGTAATTATTTGTATAGTATAATTAGTTATCTGTAATTATCTGTTTAGCGAATCGTACGAGTTTCAATAATAATCTAATAGTTCGATAATTATGCGAGAATTGCGAGTAGCTCGTAGTCATACGAGTGATTAATCATTAAGTTAGTTTATAATTCGAGTAATTTGTAGTTATTCAATAAATAGCGTATCGGTTAATTAAATCGATTGATTATTTTTTAATAATCGATCTGATCGAATAAATAATAATAATTTGTAATAAATAGTAATAATTCCTAATAATTAGGGATTAATTATTTTTAAAATACAATAATTATTAATTAATTATTTAAAAATATAATTAAGGATTATTTAATTATAATTAATTATTTATAATTAATCATTAATTAATTAAATCTTGTTTAATTCATAATAATTCAACCGTTAGTCCGATTTGAGCGAAACGAAGACCTCTAGACTCAGAAAAATGAGACGAATCCAATAAAAATAGTTGTAAGTTATAATTTCTTCCGAAAGAGAGTGGTTTGGTGATAATTGTTAGTTCGTAGGTCCTAATAGGGGTAAAATTGAGCCGAATAAATCCTGAAAAATTATAATAAAATCAGATAAGACTAGTAATGCAGGTATGAGTCTAGAATTGATTCTAAAAATAATTATAAGCCTAAAAAAATGTATTATGTGTTTCATGTGCTATGTGCTTTACGTGATTATGTGAACCTATGTGCTATATAAACGCATGGGTAGACTGATAAGGTTGCGTGATATCAATTCAAGATACACGTATATAGTAAGTTATCTAAACGACTATTTTTCCATGATTGGTTCAGTGTTAGCAAGGCAGAGCAAGCTAGGATCAGAAGGCGGTGAGTTAAACCAGGTTAAGTACGCGCAAGACAGGTTTTTCCCCTATTCTAAATTCAGAATAGTGATTTATATTTCTTTTCTATCGTATCAATTCTCTTTGATAATCATTGTTCATATACACTGTTACCCATTTATTATTGCTTGTTTCCAATTTCATTTCAATTCTTGATTTACCCAATTTATTGAATTCCCTGTTCATATTTCAATCCTTTTTACCCTTGTTACATATACTCTGGTATATCCTGGTGTTGGGATATATCAATAGCATTCCGATTATTTCGGATGCTAAGCCTTGGACTGGATGGTTACTATACGGGCTGGGTTTTACCCAGACCATTATTTAATAGGCCATAGTTGCCTGAGTACTCCTTATGTTGGTTGGGTCTATGCAGTTAGGTATAGATCCGCACTATATTCTCACTGATCAGCAGGTTATAGTGCATATGTTGGTTCTTGTTTCCAGTCTTGTTCATTTGGTACTCGCCAGCATTGGCAAATTACTATCCTATACAGATTCAGATGGTTGATCCAACCAGCAGCTTATTGGTTCACTTATCTCTCTTTCTTTATACTATATATATTGTTGCAGGCTTGTTGAGCAATTTTGGCTCATCCCTTTTTATTGTTACTCCTATTATTTTACAGTTAAGGTAGAGAATGTAACTCATCAGGTCCCGCATAGTCAAGAAGCGAGTCAAGCAGCAGGACCCTCTAATACCAAGAGTGTTCCTTCCTATTCCCGAAGAGAGCTTTGAATTGCCAGATCAGGTGTAGCAGAATAAGTAGTAATGTTGGGTTGAATAAAAGTATTGTGTAGTTTGAATAAAAGTTGTGTAGTGAGAGTGTAGGTAGAATAAAGTTTTGTAACAAAGAGAGTTCTTGAGACATATTTTATTTAGTTGGGTTTGTAATAAAGTGTAGTATGTGGTTCTTGTTTTCAACTCAGACCTTAAAAGATCCTGAGTAGTGATAGTTCGGGGTAATTATTATATTTATATTCTGCTTGTGCAGGTTTAGTTGGTAATTGTTGTTAATAATGCCCCAAATCTATACCCGGATTTGGAGGGTGTTATATTTATCCCTGTAATTCTTCACACAAATACTGATATGCTTTCATCAGAACTTAGTCATCAGAACTTCCATCAGAACTTGTCCTCAGAATCTATGTAATCTGACACATAAACTGTTCATCTAAAACAACATTTATCACCACAGTAATTTTCATCATTCATATGAAGTGTATGTGTGTGCATTAAGCTAAATATCAGACAAAGAGTAAAGTCTGATTCACTTCTGTACATCTTAGAAATAAGGCATAACTAAGAACTTTACTCATAATCTGTCATTATTCTGAAGTCTATTGTAGAATGAGTTCATTCATGAGTCCACCTCAACTGTTTTGTGCTCATTTTATGCATTTTTTGAAATTCTATTTTACAGTGGCTTCTCAGTGTAAGTGAGTCACGACTGCTTATCAGAATTTATGTTGTTATCAGAGTATTTCTCCAGTAATCATAGAGTGTGAAAAGTCACCAAGAAAATTTTATTTTTCTTTTCTAATGCATATTACTTAATACTAGAAATGCACTTGGGTCTTCCCTTCCACATTTTTACTCTAGATCTCAAAGGAGTACCTGATATTTATTTATTTTCTTTTCTTTTTCTTTTGATAAGTGAGGCTTATCAACACTTATTACATCCACCTGATTTACTAACATCAGAACTTAACAGATCAGAAGCATTATTCTAGTTTTTGACTTAGTAATAAGATACACAAAGTAAACTTAAATAAGCTCAATATCAGAATTTGCTTGTGTTAATAGATTTCCACATAAACAATTACTTCAAACATGGGATCTTTAGTATATTAAAGACTACTAGGTCAACATCTAGCACAGTTAACCTCATTAGATTAAATAGTCACAGAAACATTCATATCACTATCAGAGTTAAGAAATTCCATCAGACAACAATCATCACTTAAGCAATTTTCAATTTAAGCACAGAATACACAAAGATAGTAATATCTGTAGATACTGATCATAAAGTCTGATGTATCAGAACATAAACTAATCAGATTAAGAGAAAGAACCTGAAACCATTCCAAGTTCATTTACCAATCTTGTAAAATTAGCTTCACACAATGGTTTTGTGAAGATATCTGCTAGTTATTGATCTGCTGAAATAAAATGCAATTCCACTGTACCTTCATCCACATGTTCCCGTATGAAGTGGTACCTAATGCTGATGTGCTTTGTCATTGAGTGTTGAACTGGATTAGCTATCATAGCAATAGCACTTTGATTATCACAGTAAATAGGGATTTTAGAAAATTATAACCCATAACCCAGTAACTGATTATTCATCCAAAGAATCTATGCATAATAGCTTCCTGCAGCAATGTATTCTGCTTCTGCAGTTGATGTGGAAATTGAGCTTCTAGTTGTGCTTTTCCTGTCAATTTTGCATCCTGCAAAATCTACATCTGAGTAACCTATTAGCTTAAAGTCTGATTCTCTAGGATACCACAATCTGAGATCAGCTGTACCCTTAAGGTACTTGAAAATTCTTTTCACAGCTGTTAAGTGAGGTTCTCTTGGATCTGCTTGAAATCTTACACAAAGACAGGTATCATACATGATATCAGGTCTACTTGTAGTTAGATAGAGTAGAGAGCCAATCATACTTACCAGTATCCTTATCCAACTTAGTTGTAGTGGCCATAGGAGTGGATGCACTTGAACAATCTTGCATTCCAACCTTTTTCAACAAATTTATGGTGTACTTAGATTGACAAATAAAAGTTCTTTCTTCATTCTGCTTGACTTGAAGGCCCAGAAAATAGTTAAGTTCTCCCATCATACTCATTTGATATCTTGACTGCATCAGCTTGGAAAACTTCTTACAAAGTCTGTCATTTGTAGAACCAAAAATGATATCATCAACCTATATTTGCACCAAAAGTAAGTCTTTTCCATGGTTGAGGTAGAACATTGTTTTGTCAATAGTCTCTCTGTTAAATCCACTTTCCAGAAGAAACTGAGCTAAAGTTTCATACCATGGTCTTGGAGCTTGCTTAAGGCCATAAAGTGCTTTATCAAGCCTATAGACATGATTGGGAAATTTAGGATCTACAAAGCCTGGAGGTTGTTCAACATATACCTCTTCTTCCAATTCTCCATTGAGAAAAGAACTTTTCACATCCATTTTAAAGACTTTAAACTTCTTGTGAGCAGCATAAGCCAAAAATATCCTTATGGCTTCCAATCTAGCAACTGGTGCAAATGTTTCATCATAATCAATTCCCTCCTATTTGGAGTATCCTTTTGCAACAAGCCTTGCTTTGTTCCATGTCATTATACCATCACTGTCAGTTTTATTTATGAACACCCACTTTGTACCAACAACATACCATTTTTTTGGTCTTGGCACTAGGGTCCAGACTTTATTTCTTTCAAATTCATTTAACTCTTCTTCATTGCTTGCACCCAATCAGCATCTTGAAGAGCTTCTTCCACTTTCTTTGGTTCAGTCTGAGATAGAAAAGAATGATAGATACATTCATTTGATGTAGCTATTCTAGTTCTGACACCTGTATCAGGATTTCCAATAATTAAGTCAGGTGTATGTGCTTTAGTCCACTTCCTTGCAGATGGAAGGTTCTCTCTAGAACTGGATGCTCCCCCATTATCCATGTTGTCTCCATCAACATTTTCTGATGCTCCCCCTGAAATTATGCTCTCTGAGTTGGATCCTTCAGAATTTGAGTTTCCAGAATTATCAGAACTTGGCCCATCAGAACTTGACGAATCTGAACTTGAAGAGCCTGTAGTAGATTCTGATGCTTCTTGAGATGTGGTTAGATCTTCAGTATGCTCCCCCTGCACAGGTGCATCTTCCTTAGGCATAGTCACCATGGTTTCAATGACATTAAAGTTTAATCCATCAGAGTTTACAGTATCAGGATTTAGACTGTCTGGATTTACAGAATCAGAATTTAAAACTTCGTTTTCGAATCTCAGCTGATCATGATCATTGAAATCTTCAAGCCCAGTAATCTTCTTATCATCAAAAGAGACATTGATAGATTCCATGACAACCCTTGTTCTTAAATTGTAGACTCTGAAAGCTTTTGTGGAAAGTGGATATCCAACAAAAATTCCTTCATCAGCTTTTAGATCAAATTTGGATACTGTTCGGGATGAGTCTTAAGAACAAAACACTTGCATCCAAATACATGAAAATACTTCAGATTTGGCTTCTTTTTCTTCACCATCTCATATGGTGTCTTTTCATGCTTGTTAATGAGTGTAGCATTCTGAGTAAAACAAGCAGTCTGCGCAGCTTCAGCCCAAAAGTAGGTTGGCAACTTTGCTTCATCAAGCATAGTTCGTGCAGCTTCAATAAGAGTTCTATTCTTTCTTTCAACAACTACATTTTGCTGTGGAGTTCCAGGAGCCGAAAATTCCTGCTTTATTCCATGGTTTTTGCAGAACTCTTCCATTATCAAATTCTTGAACTCAGTGCCATTATCACTTCTTATGATCTTCACATGATCTTTGACCAATTTATCCAGTTGCTTGACATGATCAATCAAGATAGATGTTGTTTCACTTTTTGTGTTCAAGAAATACACCCATGTGTATCTGGTGAACTCATCCACTATGACCATAGCATATTTCTTCTTTGCAATAGACATGACATTCACTGGACCAAATAGATCAACATGTAGTAGGTGATAAGGCTCAAGAATTGATGATTCAGTCTTGCCCTTGAATGAAGATTTTCTTTGTTTTGCCTTCTGACATGAATCATAGAGGCCATCAGGAGCAAATACTGATTTTGGTAGTCCTCTCACAAGATCTTTCTTGACTAGTTCATTTATATTGTTAAAATTTAAATGAGAGAGTTTCTTGTGCCAATCCCAGCTTTTTTCAATTGATGCTCTACTTAACAGACAGATTGCAGAACCATCAGTACTTGTTGAAAGCTTGGCTTCATAAATGTTACCATGCTTGTATCCTTTCAGAACAACTTTGCCTTTAGATTTGCTTACAACTTCACAGTGTTCTTCAAAGAAATCCACATGATAACCTCTGTCACAGATTTGACTAACACTCAGCAGATTGTGTTTAAGTCCTAAGACCAGAGATACTTTTTCAATTATGACATTCCCAAGATTGATATTGCGATATCCCAGAGTTTTTCCATTCTTGCCATCTCCATAAGAAACACTTGGGTCAGCTTTCTCCACAAAGTCTGATAGCAGGGCTTTATTTCCAGTCATATGTCCTGAGCATCCACTGTCCAGAACTAGGATGTTTTTCCTGTTGCCCTGCAATTACAAAGACCACTAATGATTAATTTTAAGTACCCAGACTTGCTTGGATCCTTTGGCCTTTTTAAGTTTGGTAACATTTGCAGCGGATTTAGCATCAGAGTTTATGTTAACAGTTTTCTTATCAGAATTTGCAATATCAGACTTTGCATCAGAACTTACACTAGAAGGAATAATGCTAACTTTCTTTACAGAAGGTTTTATTTGATAATAACCATAATACAAACTATGATATTCCTTACAAGTATAAATGAAATGCCATAAACTACCACAATGAAAACAAGGATTTTGTGGCTTATATCTAACAGACTGACTCTTAACTCCTGACTTTGAAGGTAAGGAGTTTATGTTCTTATTCTTCCTGCAAAAAGAAGCCAGATGGTTAGAGTTTCCACAGTTATGACATGTTTTTCTAGAAGCATTAGGAACAGGCTTATAATTGTTACTTTTGTTCACACCTTCTTTTCCATTCCTATTTTTCCTAGGTGGATTTACCTTGTAATAACCCCCAAATTTTTGAACTTTTTGTAACCCTTATGAATAGTGTTTTTGCTGATTATGCTGAATAAGAAAATGTTTCATGCCACACTATGTAGCAGATCTTTTATTGATATTCTGAGATCTTATTAGCACTCTATATGGTATATAAGTGTATGTAAAGATCGTCAGAATCCAAATTCTAACACTTTGATTTTTCCCGAAAATCCACCAAATACAGAAAGAATTGAGTATAAGGTAACATGATTAAAAGTATTTTAATTCAAATATTATAAGAGAGGATCATAAAAGGAATATAATGAATTGGGAAAGGTTAAGGGAACCTAAGTAATAAGACCCGGGTATCATCCCTCAAACGATAAACGAGAACGAAAGTTAAGCGAACCATATAACAGATCAGCGGTCATTAGGCAAGTAATTAGGAGTTAATCAAGGAGGTTAGGGATGATGATGTCATCAAGCCAACAAGAAGAGGACAAGTGTGGGAAGATGACATAAGAATGATGACCTAAGCATGACAAAAAGAAGTGTGTTGTTGGTTGATTGTGAGCCACACAATTTTTACCATGGTAACAACCTAATTAACAAGCAAATCATCACACAAATACCTAGGCAACAAAACAAGAAGCATTTCTTCTCCCCCCTCATTCTTGCTCTCGGCTTTTCCATGAAAAGCAAAGGAAAATTTTCAAAACTCAAGCTACACACCTTCAAAAATCAAAAGGTTTGTTCTTTAGCTTCCATAATTAATAACTTAGATGATCCATAAGTTTAAGCTCAAGATTCCATGTTTAACATAGCTAATCAATTCATCAAAGTTCTTGGTGAATAGTGTTTTCAAAAAACTAACTTTGTGTTTTCTTATGTTTTCTTCAAGATCCAAGCTTAGTAGAGATAGTTAGTGGTTATTTAAGGCTTCCTAAGTGATTCTCCACTCTCCAAGGAAGGTATAACCCCTCCAAACCCTAACTTTACTTTGAGTATTAGTTTTGGTTTTGTTTTTTATAATTCATAAGAGCATGATTCTTGTATTTTTAGAGTTTGGTTGGAATTATGATGATTTTGGGTTATAAATCTTGGTTGTTGGTTGATGAACCTTAAGTATAGTTAGTAGCTCTTATTTGAGATTGAATAAATTGGAAAAATCATGAGGTTATGGACTGAGTTAGTAAGGTTTGGATGAAGTTTGGTGGTATTGGTGGTTATGGGTTGATTTGTGGTTGATTTATGGTTGATTGTAGTAGTTTAAACTTTGGTAATCGCGTAAACATAGCCGTCGTAATGCCCGATTTACTTTAGACTGTTTTTGTTCTTAACATCAGGACCCGTGAACTCACTGTTAGGTTTTGACCATTGCAATGATTAGATAGTTCATGTTGCGAGCTTCGTTTTGATATGTGGTTCGCTTGAATCCGATGTACAGTTTAGGAGAAACGACCGTTTTAAGTAACGGCGTTTCGCGAACGAACCATTACCCCTCGCCTTACTTTGAAACATTGGTTAAGGACCTTAAATGACTAATTGGATTATGAAACAATTAAGTAAATTGTATTAGGCAGTTGGTAAGGTACTCGCGAAAGAATATCCTTAAAACTCTTAATGGTTAATTTATTAAAAATGGTGGAGCCGAGGGTACTCGAGCGACTTAAGTGAATCGTTAAAGCGCAAAAGCGAGCGTTAGAGTCTAGTTGCTTAAAGTATAGATTCTTAAGCGACTTTGGTTTAATTCCAACTTATATGTTGTTTATAGGTTACCAGGCTCGTCCCAGGCCTTTTACCGCCCCCAGTCGCTCATGCAAGTTTTCTACCCGTTATACTGTTGTTGTGATGTATATATGTATATGCATTATCTTGTGATAGATGCATGATGGTTAATTAACAAATCTTGCGATATATTGGAGCATGCTGATATGGAATATATGCATGTCTGTTTCGTAATCTTGATATCTATCTGTTGATTCCAATGCATATAGTTGCATAATACCTATGCTAGATGTGACGGCCTCAACCCCGGGGTCTAGAGTTGACGTTACCAATAATAATAATTCAGCCTAACTCATTAATAATACATATACTACGACCCCTTTACCAAGACTTTTTTCAGGTTTAAGTATGACTTAGGTTGCTCAACTAACACAACTCAAATTACCTTACACAATCCTGACCACTAATTCAATGCAGCAACTCAACAGACCTCATCTGGTCTGAACACAACTACCTCAGAGGAGCCTGACACAAAAGGAGCTGGAACTCTGCCCTGACTACCGCGCAAGAATCTCCTAGGCATCTGCAATACATATAAAATATTCTGCAAGGGTGAGCAATTGCTTGCTTAGCAGCACCGCTATATGAATAACAAGTAAAACAATTTAAAGTAAAGCAGTAATAGGAACAAAATTCATAACTTTCCAGAAACATGTAAAACAGGAATAAACTGGATATCAAAACTAGCATGCTTTGCAAAATAACATCATATATAGTGTGTTGTGTAAAAATACCAGAGTTCAATTTTAGCATGCTATTTCCTTTCCAAAACCACTGTCCATTGCTGGACCATAAATCACCTGTCCCATTACGGGGACTATAAACCATTAAACCTTTATCAGATATATAAAAGAGGATGAATTCTAGGGACAGCTGATCAGTCTATCCCACCACAAATTTCATTCCGAAACTCAGAGACTAGCTAGGTCTCTGTCATGCTGGACTAAGCGGACTACCAGTGCGCGCATCCGACTTAGCCTCTTACGCAACCATGCTGGGCCGTTACCTAATAACGGACCTCTTACGCCAACTGACCATCCAATATCTGATTATTTTTTTATCGAGTTTCCAAAACCATTTACACGTATCTCTTTTTAAACCATTACAACACACATTCTAAAATCCCTTTTTAATTTTAATCATAATCTAGAGATAGGCATTTTCAGAAGTTACTTTTTCCCCAAAACCTCGTTCAGTAAAACATATTTAAATACGGGGAATACGTAACTTAAAACGTTCTATTCCAGTACATATTTTAAATAAACAACTATTCATATATAGTGAACTGTAAAAGATTAGTTCAGGGGTACTTGCCTTGCAGAGCTTTATCATTATTACTGATCGACCTTGGACTAACTTGGACAATTGGCTTTATCGCCTTACTACCAGACTATCCTGGATCCGACTTCAACGTTCAGTTCCTTCACTAGGAACCTCGTTACGCTTGTCGATTGATCACTAGGGTATTCTTAGTTCAACTTCACTTCTGGAGTCCTTCAACTAGAACCTACAGAGCCGAAATACCCTACGTTAGATGTCTAGTAGGCTTGATATATCCTCGATACCAATTCTACCCAACGATATTCAAACCCGACTCGTAATTATATATATTATAATAACACACGCAACAATTAGGGTTCACAATCTCGGAAATCGGTTCGGTGATCATTTTCAGGAAATACGCATACTCGTCCATTTACGAAATTAGGGTTATTGGCTTTTGGAAAAATATTCACCACAGCATACAATCAGGTTTCGCACAAGATATATGTATATAATTATTTATACTTATTGGATGTTCCGATAATTACAGGGTACGCCCGCATTTTCGAATTTAATTTCCAAAAATTCGGGCAGCACCTCCTCTGCTTATCGGCCTACCCGTCAAACAACTCGACGTCAAATCACAGCAAACAATCCAACAATTTATTCCACCAATACAACTGAAATCCATTTCACAAATCCCAAACACCGATTTAACCAACTAATTATTATTATTACATCTTATATTTATACTCATATTTATTTATTAATTTATAGGACTCAGAACAACGTCATCACCGTCCACCGTCAGCTCATCGAAATTCATCGCTGACGGCGGTAAAACCCGGAGGTACCCGTACAGGGTTTCCAGTCACGAGTTTCACCGATTGTCCCATAATCTTCAAAAATAAAATTCGAATAATTACAGGGATTTATTTCGAAATATTGTACCAAATAATTTGAGTAAATAGTTTAAAGATTTACTTCGAATTTTCAGAAATTATTCGAATAAATCCAATTAATCAATCGAATTTCACCAGTTTCAGTTCATCAAAATTCATAAAACAAAGAGGACAATAAATTTTAAGCAACACACGCACGCGCGTGTATTACAAGACAATCAGCTGGAACAAATAGCCGGAAACAGAACAACTGGATCACAGGGATGCAGGGAATACACCGAGACAACAACCAATTAGCAACAATACTTTCTACTGGGATATACACACACGCGTGTGCGTGTATATATATCCAAACCAACAGCTACCGATACCAAGGCGGCAGAACGCTGGACTACCGCCGGCTACGGAGACAAAAGAACAGGGGCGGGATCAAAGTAAGGCAACACCGAGTAATTACCCACATATACAGGAACTTACCCACACAGACGAACACCACCCGTCACCACCACCCTTGCCGAAAATTGGAGAGGGGCGGTGAGGAAGGTAAAAGAAACAAAACAGGGATCATGCCTGTTACCGAAAATAATAGAGCAGGGGAAATGAAGGAATCGGAAAATGACAAAAGGCAAAAAGAAAAAGAAGATGTGGGGGAAAAAATAAAGAGATGAGGGAGATAAGGATTATTCCCCTTATGAATTAGTTTCTATGAATATTTTATTATTTAGCTGCTAAAACTCAGCAGCAAAACATTGCAATTACACCTCTGAAAACTGAACATGTAACAAAAAGGATAAGTATAACCTTCTGGCAGTCCGATTTAACACGAAACTCGCGATTAACGAACCAAATCGCGTTTAAAACAATTTCAGGAAATTACCAAATTAGTCTTAAAATATTATAAATATCCTGAAATTAATAAAACATACATTTTCAAATTTTCAAATAATTTCTGAAACATAATTTATACACGTTTTTATCAATTAAACGAATCAAGGCGCGGGTGAAATTAATCCCAAGAATTTCCAAAATACTTTTAAAATTCTCGAAATATTCCATACTTAAATAAATCTGAGTTTCATAGTTTTTGAAAAATTCGGGAATTAAATACAGATTTTACAAATAAATGCAATCAGAAAATCGTACAGGGTTAAATGATTAATGAAATATTGATTTCTGAATTTTAAAATATCCCAAAAATAAATATTGAGATTATAAAGTCATAAATACAATTTTAGAGACAATCCACATATTTACACAAATAAACTTGTATAAATCGACTTTTAAAAGTGAAAACAATTCAATACCAGCCCATAATTAATTACACGAACGACCCTATACCTCATAAATCACACATAAATAATAATCAAACAACACATAGTGGTCAAAACCACTACGCATATTTTATTTATTTATTAATTCCCATAATTACCCATTTAAATAATACAAAATACACGAGTCGTTATATCCTTCCCCCATTAAAAAGATTCTGTCCTCAGAATCTGACTTAACTAAATAAGTGAGGATATTTGACAAGCATATCTGACTCTAACTTCCCGGTAGACTCTTCTACTCAAGAATTTATTAAAAACATACTCACTATAGATATAAATTCAATGCTGAGGACTCGCACTCAGCGATCTAGGGCTTGGATCGATCATTCTACGCAGAATAATTTTGGATAAGAGCACATTGGCCCCTAATCAATAATTTGATCTGAATCAGATACATATCACCTTAATATTGATACGCAAGACACATTATATGTATATATACTGCAACTGCAGCAGCCACTATAACTCAGGGGCAACTTTACCTATATTTATTAATACTTCGAATGGTTCAACAAAGTTAGGACTCTACTTGTCCCTTCTATTCAAACTTAACCAATCTGTTTCAGGATAAAACTTTTGCCTATACCACGATCCTTATTCTATATATTCATATCCTTTCGATGCAAATCCGCTTTCTCTCTTATTATACCCGAGTTGTTTCAACTTTTTCCTGAGTTCGCCACCACACTCTTGATGTACTAAATTAATTCAGAACTTAACAATAACTCTACTCTCACTTTCTCTCGATAAAGGGAGGACTTACGCTTATATCCACACAACACTTCGCAAAGTAGTATTCTCTTACTAACAGGGTAACTATTATCATAGAAAACTTAATTTATGATAGGTGATTATCGTAGTTCACATTTTAAACCCACCATATATATTCTCCACATGTCTTATGTTGTCCGAATCATCTTCTCACTTTGATCCTCTGTCTAAGGATGATAAGTAATATTCATTTTTAATTTAATTTCTAACATTCGAACACTCTTTGCTCATTTCCAGCAATTCAGGCTGGAAAGTAACCTCATATCTTCACTTCTTCTCATCTTCAGGTATTTAAACTTCACATTCCACTCTTTCCCATTCTTTCATGAACTCCTCAGTGATCTTAATCACATTCAATCATTTTCTTCTGTGCAGGGCATCTGTTATTACACCGACTTTGCTTAGGTGATCTTTGATGAAACGATCGGAACCACTCGTTTATCTTAGCTAGAATTTATTCTGGAAAAATTTAACGTATAGTTTCTTCCCTTCTAATCTTCATAAGGAAATCCTTGAGCGTCCGACACAGACTTTCTTAATCTTTAATTAGCTGAGGATGTTATCAATATAATTCGCTTATCCAAGTACTCCTTATACACCATGTTCCTTAATTCCTTATATTACTTCTGCATCCAGAAACTTACCTTACTATTGGCTTCTATACACTTTACACTTTGCTTCTTCTGAAACCACTCCTTGTCATAATACAGGACAACCAACTCAATCCTAAAATCATATCAAACCCCTCTAACTCGGAGGGTGTCAGATCAACTGCAACTCCGTCCAACTTCTAAACACTTAATTTCTTGTTTCTTTTGAAAGTTCTATCTCCATCTAAGCTGGATGTTGGCTCTTGGGATGTAGTATCTTGAATAATTATTCTACGACTCCTTGCAATATGCTCACTCTTTCCATAATTGTGATACATTACTTCTGGATTTTCTGGATTACCTTCCGATGGATAATGACCCTTATGTCTATGCCTGAAACATTACACATTCTTCTTGCACGTACCATTGTGTCTCCTTTCATAGGACTTGCAATCGACTGCTCACTTAACTGACTGAGCTGGAGTGGAAACAACTGAAGTAGCACTGGACCTACCCTGAGAAAAACTCTGTCTCAGGAATCTCTTACTCTTGCTTCGGTCAAACTGATTCTACAATACTTGACTAGATTTTTCGTGATCTGCCTTGTCCCTAGCACCACCAGACTTCCTTTTTCTTATCATTCTCTTCCTTAACAACCAACTTCTGGTCATCTTCCATTACTAGGGCGACTTGAACCATAGAGGAGTATGTCTCAAATTGCAACACCACAACTCCTCTGCGAATTTCAAGCTTCAACCCTTGATGGAACCTCCTTGCCTTCTGACTCTCCGTAAACTCAGTAAACCTAGCCCATAAAATAGGGCCTTCTCATTCTAACGCTCTGGTTGACTCCCACCATCAATTCACTTTATTTTTCAAGAAATAAATTACATAATCGGTCTTACGGTTATCACTTACTTGCACGAGGTTGAAAACTTCCTCCATTTCTTTTAACCACGCTCCAGCAGTTACTGGATTAGGTTCACTTTTAAACTCAGAGAGATTAATATTCTGATAAGATTTGAAACAAACACTTGGGTTCACTCCTTGTTCTTGCTACTGCAACAGTAGTTGCTATTGTTGAACCTGTTGGATTAGCTGTAACTGTTGTTGCTGCTGCTTGCGCAACAAGTCTAGAATTTCATTTATAATTGGACCCTCTACAAATCTACTACTATTTTCTTTAGACTGGGTAACTTTCTTGAGTGGCATTTTCCTAGAATATATAAATGAATTTATTCAAAACATAGCAAAATGTTTAACAAAAGATATCATCGTTTAAACGGTGCACCTGTATCAGGAAAATGCTGGCCAATAAAATACCTGTGTCTTTAATACCGGGCCCATTTACCAAAGAAATCTAAATTAATAGCACTAGCAATCACAGTAACAATGACAGTAGCAGAATCAACAATAGTTCAGGGAACTAAAATACAAAGAAACCAAATACCATAGCATAGCTCCTCGATTCAACAGCAATTGACCAACTTTCCGCCACTACTTAATTATCACATTAACACCAATCGAATATACTATGAGACTTATCTGGCTATATTAACCACAAATTACCTAGGGCAAGCTGGTAAATCAAGTCAACTTAAAGAACACTAAACTCTTCCAGGCACCCTAGTCCAAAATTCAATCAACCCTTCCTCTAGGGATGATTTCTTATCACCCTCAAATGATTCAACCATCACGGAGTTAGCCCTTCCGAGGCTGTAACTCCATCCTTAGATCCTGAACTCTCATGGTTACCCAAACACCCTTAAATAACACTCTGATATAAAGCTTTCCTTCTTCCTGACAGTTACTCTGACTTGCTTTCAATAACGAGAACCATCCAATCGCAGAAATTCATTATCATAGAATATTAAAGGAAATTTCAACTCAAGGGAATCAAATAAGAAGAAATTGTGAAGAAGATGTAGGTATGACTGAGAGCAACCATACAAGTACATAAGATGGCCAGTCTTAGTACCATACAGTCACAACACATAATTCGGTGACGTCCCACCAGACCCTTATGTCATATAGACAAATGGTCAACTCATATGCATTGTTTGCCCCCAACCAACCGATAGAACTTTTGAGGGAAGAAACAATATTGAAAAGAAAATTCACAAATAGGAAGGGGTGAACCTGATTTATAATGAGATCAACAGAACCCTAAGTAGCTTACTTCGGGCTCACAACTTTCTCACAGGAAAAATAAATAACTTGGGGAATAGGAAACAATTATTCTGGAAACAAAATATATTTCAAGAAAGAAATGGAAGGGTTCAAAGATATCATCTCCTGTTTTGATCCACATTCACTATCACACTTGACTATTATAGTGGTCACTGGCTATTATCATGCTATCCGAACTCACCAAGGTCACACAATCGGGACAATAACATTTTTTGACATAGAAAAGGCAATATCTAGAAATAACATTGGCGTCTTCTCAGCTGACACAACAAGAGCCCGCTCAATGCTGAATCTTCGCAATCAGACTCATTTTCTCGAGGGAAAACTAGAAATCTCTACCGAACGCTACTAATAATACATATACTAAGGGAATGTACTCTAGGTTAGGGCAGTTCCAGTCAATCCTCAACAAACGTCAGGGTTACGCTTCCGAAACCCTTGACTAAACTCATAGATTCGCTCCTCTGATTGAGTTGCTGACTCACATCTACACATAACCCTTCTTCACTCTTTTGACTCTACCCATAACCTAAATCAGGGACTCAAACCTGTAGCTCTGATACCAACTGTGATGGCCTCAACCTCAAGGTCTAGAGTTGACGTTACCAACAATAATAATTCAGCCTAACTCATTAATAATACATATACTACGACCCCTTTACCAAGACCTTTTCCAAGTTTAAGTAAGACTTAGGTTGCTTAACTAACACAACTCAAATTACCTTACACAATCCTGACCACTAATTCAATGCAGCAACTCAACAGACCTCATCTAGTCTGAACACAACTACCTCAGAGGAGCCTGACACAAAAGGAGCTGGAACTCTGCCCTGACTACCGCGCAAGAATCTCCTAGGCATCTGCAATACATATAAAATATTCTACAAGGGTGAGCAATTGATTGCTCAGCAGCACCGCTATATGAATAACAAGTAAAACAATTTAAAGTAAAGCAGTTATAGAAACATAATTCATAACTTTCCAGAAACATGTGAAATAGGTATAAACTGGATATCAAAACTAGCATGCTTTGCAAAATAACATCATATGTAGTGTGCTGTGTAAAAATACTAGAGTTCAATTTTAGCATGCTATTGCCTTTCCGAAACCACTGTCCATTGCTGGACCCATAAATCACATGTCCCGTTACGGGAACTATAAACCATTAAACCTTTATCAGATATATAAAAGAGGATGAATTCTAGGGACAGCTGATCAGTCTATCCCACCACAAATTTCGTTCCGGAACTTAGAGACTAGCTAGGTCTCTGTCATGCTAGACTAAGCGGACTACCAGTGCGCGCATCCGAGTTAGCCTCTTACGCAACCATGTTGGGCCGTTACCTAATAACGGACCTCTTACGCCAACTGACCATCCAATATCTGATTATTTTTTATCCAGTTTCCAAAATCATTTACACCTATCTCTTTTTAAACCATTACAGCACACATTCTAAAATCCCTTTTTAATTTTAATCATAATCTAGAGATAGGCATTTTCAGAAGTTACTTTTTCACCAAAACCTCGTTCAGTAAAACATATTTAAATACGGTGAATACGTAACTTAAAACGTTCTGTTCTAGTACATATTTTAAATAAACAACTATTCATATATACTGAACTGTAAAATATTAGTTCAGGGGTACTTGCCTTACAGAGCTTTATCGCTATTACTGATCGACCTTGGACTAACTTGGACACTTGGCTTTATCGCCTTACTACCAGACTATCCTGAATCCGACTTCAACGTTCAGTTCCTTCACTAGGAACCTCGCTACATTTGTTGACTGATCACTAGGGTATTCTTAGTTTGACTTCACTTCTGGAGTCCTTCAACTAGAACCTACAGAGCCGAAATACCCTACGTTAGACGTTTAGGTTGGCTTGACATATCCTCGATACCAATTCTACCCAACGATATTCAGACCCAACTCGTAATTATATATATTATAATAACACACGCAACAATTAGGGTTCACAATCTTGGAAATCAGTTCGGTGATCGTTTTCAGGAAATACGCATACTCGTCCTTTTACGAAAATAGGGTTATTGGGTTTTGGAAAAATATTCACCACAACATACAATCAGGTTTTGCACAAGATATGTGTATATACTTATTTATACTTATTCGACGTTCCGATAATTACAGGGTACGCCCGTATTTTCGAATTTAATTTCCAAAAATTCGGGCAGCACCTCCTCTGCTTATCGGCCTACCCGTTGAACAACTCGACGTCAAATCACAACAAACAATCCAACAATTTATTCCACCAATACAACTGAAATCCATTTCACAAATCCCAAACACCGATTTAACAAACTAATTATTATTATTAAATCTTATATTTATACTGATATTTATTTATCAATTTGTAGGACTCAGAACAACGTCATCACCGTCCACCGTCAGCTCATCGAAATTCATCGCTGACGGCGGTAAACCCGGAGGTACCCGTACAGGGTTTCCAGTCACGAGTTTCACCGATTATCCCATAATCTTTAAAAATAAAATTCGAATAGTTACAGGGATTTATTTCGAAATATTGTACCAAATAATTCGAGTAAATAGTTTAAAGATTTATTCAAATTTTCAGAAATTATTCGAATAAATCCAATTAATCAATCGAATTTCACCAGTTTCAGTTCATCAAAATTCAGAAAACAAAGAGGACAATAAATTTTAAGTAACACACGCACGCGCGTGTATTACAAGTCAATCAGCCGGAACAAATAGCTAGAAACAGAACAACTGGATCACAGGGATGCATGGAACACACTGAGACAACAACCAATTAGCAACAATACTTTCTACTGGGATATACACACACGCGTGTGCGTGTATATATATCCAAACCAACAGCTACTGATACCAAGGCGGCAGAACGCCGGACTACCGCCAGCAACGGAGACAAAAGAACAGGGACGGGATCAAAGTAAGGCAACACCGAGTAATTACCCACATATACAGGAACTTACCCACACAGACGAACACCACCCGTCACCACCACCCTCGCCGAAAATTGGAGAGGGGCGGTGAGGAAGGTAAAAGAAACAAAACAGGGAGCATGCCTGTTACTGTGACGGCCTCAACCCCGGGGTCAGGAGTTGACGTCACTAAACACAATTTCCAAAAATATAAACAACAGAATTATTATGAGAATATATTAACTTGACCCCAAACCAAGATCCGATCCAGGTTCAAGTATAATTCAGGTTCTCAATAATACAAACTCTTTATTCACTATCTAAGACACACCAACTTTATTCAGCAACTCTTCAGACCTCATGGTCTGGTACAAACTACCTCAGAGGAGCCAGGTCCAATAGGGGCGGGAACACGGGTCGGTCTGACTGATCTTCTAGGCATCTGCGAAATATACATAACAGTTTGCAAGGGTGAGCATAATCGCTCAGCAGTACCAAATATGAATAACAGATTAAAACAGTAAAGTAACAATAATGGGAACAGAGCTGTAATCACGATATCAACATTTCATAATGATAATCAAAGTAACTGGATATCACTAATTGGCATGCTTTGTGAAATCAACATTATAGTGTGCTGCGTAATACCAGAGTCCAATTTTAGCATGCTAACCATTTTATAAAACCGCTGTATCAATCAATCATGCTTTCATATAATTCACAAATCCCAATAAGATACATAGCGGATATGTGAAGACAGCTGATCAGGCTATCAACACCAGACGGCCCTAACTGCCATCCCATTTACCTGTTCCGGAACTTAGAGACTAGCTAGGTCTCTGACCTGCTGGACTAATCGGTTTTATATTGCGCGCAACCGAATTAGCCTCTTACGCCACCTCAATAGGCCTACTCTGGCCCCCATGTATCCCATATCTGACCGTTTTATCCAGTTTTCAAAAACACTTGTACCTATCTCATTTTCAAAATCATTTATCTAGCCAGCACACATATAAAATCCGTTTCGCAAATCATTTCATTTGAGACAGGTACCTTTCGAAGTTACTTTTCCCCAAAACAATTCGAAAACAGAAATTTTATAACTACAGGGGATACGTAACTTAAAACATTTCTGTTCCATTACGAGAATAAAACATTTAGCTATCCATATACACTGAACCATAAAAGAATGGTGAGGGGTACTTGCCTTGCAACGCTTTACAAACCCTAATAGCTTTCACGTTGACTTCGATCCTGGAATGACTCGATTGGGATCTATAATTACAGAATACCCTAATTAGTTATGCCGACATGCTTGATATCCTCAAATCCTAATAACCCAAATCCGACAACCCGACTCGTATTATTATTATACACACAAACCCGCAATCACATAGTCACATAGTCGGAAATATTGTTAGGGTGACACATAAATATATATTTTCGAACATATTTTTAGGAAATTTTGGCAGCATCTTCTTTATTTATAAGACTACCCGTCGATTGCAATCGACGTCAACAATTCTCAACCATCCACAATATTATTTTATCCTTTTATACAACTTACACTCCAATACCAATCACAATTAATTATTTAAGTCCGAAAATATTTTACGAAAAATCATTTTATTTATTTATAAAATTTAGGACTCAGAACATCGTCATCACCATCCACAGTCGACTCACCGAAGTTCATCGTCAACGGCGGCACAATTTATTGGCGCCCGATATGATACGGGTTCCCAAATAAATTATACCGATTAATATTAGTTCCCGCAATGAAAGTTTTAATTTCACGAATACTAATCATTTATTTTCCTGCAGAAAAGAAAATAGTAATTAAAATTATAACAGTTAGCCCACTGCTTTCAAAGCCCAGCCCAACAGTCAACCCAACTGCAAGGCCCAACAAAGAAACCAAGCAACATAGAACAGAACGGAGCGCCACACCCGTGGCCGGAACACGGCAACACACGGCCGCCCACACACACCAACACACACACACACATTCACACACACACATATTCACACACACATATTCACACATACATATATTCACACATACATACACAATCACGCACACATAAATATATATATATAAAGGAATGAATCGACTGGAAATCGAACAGAAGAACCGGAAGTAATTACCGAAACTGGAGGCCGGAGAATCACCGGGAAAAAGGAAGAAGAAAAACGGAAAGGAAACGAAGTGAATCGGAGAAGAAGAAGCCGAGAGCACAGGGCAAAGAAAAAAAACAACCGAGATAAAAGAATAAGGCTGAGGGAGTGTAAGATGCTGTGAACACGTGTCCTGCAAAATTGGATACGTCTTAACTTCATAATATAAGTTGTTAACACGTATCCCTGAATACTCGGGGGCTCGATTTTTAACCCGAATTCTTGTTTTTTTACGAAACAGAATATGATTTAAATGTATCAGAAAAATCTCGAAATACTCTTAAAATTTCAGAAATTTCCCGAAGTTTACAAAAACATAATTTCAAAATTTTTTAAAACAATTCTTAGGGTACTCTTGGTACCCAGTTTTTAACAAATAATGAAATGACACGCGGTGAAACAAATCCCAAAAATTTTCAAAATAATTTTAAAATTCTTCGTATAATACGAATTTAATAAAATATAAATTTCATAATTTTTAAAGATACCCATAATTAAATATGGATTTTAGCATTTAACACACTCAGAAAATCATTTAAAAATGAATAATTAACGAAATATTGATTTCTCAATTATATAAAGTCCTAAAAATAATTATTGAAATTATAAAATTAGAAAACCAATTTTAAAGACAACCCAAATATTTATGGAATTAAAATTACCATAAAATCACTTTTACAAGCAAAATAAATCATGTAACTCACTAATAAATCTCACAATTCAATTTCACTTATCAACAAATCATAATTAATTAAATAATAATCAATAACCGCTGCCAAAACCGCTGCCAAAACCGCTGCCAAAAACCATTATACACATTTTATTTATTTACTTAAACCTTCATTACACTTCCAAATAAAATAGAATTAAAATAAAAATACACGAGTCGTTATAGTTACCGAAAATAATAGAGCAGGGGAAATGAAGGAATCGGAAAATGACAGAAGGCAAAAAGAAAAAGAAGATGTGGGGGAAAAAAATAAAGAGAGGAGGGAGATAAGGATTATTGCCCTTATCAATTAGTTTCTATGAATATTTTATTATTTAGCTGCTAAAACTCAGCAACAACACATTGCAATTACACCTCTGAAAACTGAACATGTAACAAAAAGGATAAGTATAACCTTCTGGCAGTCCGATTTAACACGAAACTCGCGATTAACGAACCAAATCGTGTTTAAAACAATTTCAGGAAATTACCAAATTAGTCTTAAAATATTATAAATGTCCTGAAATTAATAAAAACATAAATTTTCGAATTTTCAAATAATTTCTGAAACATAATTTATACTCGTTTTTATCAATTAAATGAATCCAGGCGCGGGTGAAATTAATCCCAAGAATTTCCAAAATAATTTTAAAATTCTCGGAATATTCCAAACTTAAATAAATCTGAGTTTCATAATTTTTGAAAAATTCGGGAATTAAAAATAGATTTTACAAATAAATGCAATCAGAAAATCGTACAGGGTTAAATAATTAATGGAATATTGATTTCTGAATTTTACAAAATCCTAAAAATAAATATTGAGATTATAAAGTCATAAAAATAATTTTAGAGACAATCCACATATTTAAACAAATAAACTTGTAATAAATCCACTTTTAAAAGTGAAAACAATTCAATACCAGCCCATAATTAATTACACAAACGACCCTATGCCTCATAAATCACACATAAATAATAATCAAACAACACATAGTGGTCAAAACCACTACGCATATTTTATTTATTTAATAATTCCCATAATTACACATTTAAATAATACAAAATACATGAGTCGTTATACTAGAGATAAGCAGTAGTTGCGTATACCCTTAGTATAGGGGACCCAAAGGTGGATATTTTCTAAAACCGGGAGTCGATGTTCCCGAGTATATTATATATATTTATATATATATATATTGATATAGTTTTCAAAACTATTAATCGAATAAGGTTTATTCAATAACTTCATTCTATGCAATGAATATTATTTTAAATATTCATTCGAGGACTTATGACTCCGTTTATTTTATTTAATGAATATTATTTTGAATATTCATTCGAGGACTTATGACTCCGTTTATTTTATGTAATGAATATTATTTTGAATATTCATTTGAGGACTTATGACTCCGTTTATTTTATTTAATGAATATTATTTTGAATATTCATTCGAGGACTTATGACTCCGTTTATTTTATTTAATGAATATTATTTTGAATATTCATTCGAGAACTTATGACTCCGCTTATTTACTAAATAATATTCTTTATTTTATTAAAAACAATGTTTCGATAATCAAACTTATTTTCGATTATTCAAATAAAGATCATACTTTCGTATAAGTATATCTTTGGTTATTTAATATCCATTTCAAGTATGAGTTTTAAAACTTCTACTTCAATTATTTTTATAAAGATTATTATTTATGGGAATATTATTTAAATAATAATATTCAACTATTTTCTAAATATATTGGGACTGATTTATTTTATTAAATCAGCATTACTCCAAACATTCTTAAAAATGTTTTCGAGTCTTCAAAATGATTTTAAAAGTTAGAGCGGATCCCAAAACTCATTTTTATATTTAAGATCTTCCTTTCAAAGGAGATTTAAATACTCGCTCAAAACCTGAGGGATCCGGCTATGTGGTGTATTTATATTCGCAACAAGGTTGTTGTTTTGACAAATGAATTGATTACTTACCCAACATTCGGGAAGTAAGCCCATCTAATTGAGTTGACATAAGCGACAGGCCGGGGTACAGTCTATCAAAGTGTAAGTGACTGGGTGGCAGTCCATCAACGCGTAAGAGGCCGGGTGGCGGTCCAGCACAAGATCCTATTGAGGCCAGGGTGATGACCGGTGGGGGATTCATCCATCACTAGTAGAAAAGGTTACTTATTGGTATCTTTGCCTGATCAGCAAGATATCGGGTTTATGCCAAAATTCTTTCTCCTTTCCAAATTCATTGGATATTACAACTCTGTTCATACTTTACATGACAGAGGTTTTCAGGAAATGTATGAGATATATATATATATGGATATATATTGGGACTTAATGAAGTATCTCGTAACTTCATTTCATTCAATAATATTTCAAAGATTGAATCTATTCAAATCTTATCTTGTAGTCTCATCTATGTGATGAACTTTTGAAACTGATTATACCTTGAACGGTGGTAGTTCAAGTAGTATTCAGAAAAGATATAAGTATATTGGAGTATCTTGTAACTTCATCTTTTCAACTCATATCTAGTTAATGATTATCTTATGCATGACAAAGATTTTCAGAAAAATGTTGAGACAAGGTTAGATATATGAGATCACCTTGCAACGATATTTTATACAGTTATAAACTGGAACTCTGGGTTTATTATATATGGCAGAGGATTTCAAAGATTTTGAAAAGTATATATGTATATATATACTGAATATTTTGCGACTTCGTCGCATTAAGATATCAAACTTGGTTCATTTCTTCTTGACCAAGACTTTCATGAGTACTATGAGAATGCTCATATATTGTTAATTATTATACATATTATTTCGGTGGGCTTGTTGCTCACCCTTGCTTTCTTCTTTCATCACACAACAACAGATAGCAAACATGAACAAGACCAAGCTTCCAATTCGCAAGCGGTTAGGGAACGTTTCGCAGTTTTCTGGAAATGTTGATGCCGCCGTAGCTGAGGTAGGAACTACCAATATGCTAGGATTTCAACTATTGATGAACCAGACTTATGTATATTATGAATTGTAATAATGGCAAAGAATATGTAAATTATTCAGAAACCCTTTTGAGGTGAAATGGTTTATAATTATGGAATAAAATGACTTGTGTTATTTTTGGTATTCATCTCTGAGACTATAACTTGTGGTGTGTGTGTTTATTGTGGGGTCATAGTACAAAGTAGTTGATTGTTTATTAAGATTGGGTGTTATTAAGGGAAATGGAACTCGTGACAACCCGGATCCCCGACCCCGGATTTGGGGGTGCTATAGAACTGGTATTAGAGCTAAGCGTTATAAACCTCAGAGATGATGTGGCGTTAAGATAATAAGTTTACTAAGATAAATAAGAACTCTTTCCAAGTTCATAGTCGGGCTACCTAACGTAGTACTGACAGTTAAAACCCTTATGGAAACCCTTATAAATATCGTGATAGTAACATAGTTCGTTATCATATAGGGCAGCGGGGCACCGAACCCTGAGGTTCAGGGGCATTAGCATGAGGATGTTTTATTACATATTGAAGATCAAATTGTGAATCCGATAGAGTACCCTAGCGAGGGACCGGATGAGATTCATGTTGGGAATGTTGCAGTTGAGGATGTTATCCCAGAAGGGATTGCTGCTGAGGAGGATCTCGTAGAGGGTCCTGATGAGAATAAAGAGAGGACTGCTGAGGAATTGATGACCGTAGTCAGGGCGACTACCAGAGCTAGAATGGTCGTGAGGGTGGCACTAGAGGATGAAGAGTTACCAAGGGCACAGAGGATAATGAGGGCAGAAGAAGTGGGGCCTTCCACGGCACCAGTTATACCAGTATCAGACCCTCTTCCAGAGGTTCCTGTAGACATCCATGAGTTTCCACCAATTCCTGTTCCCTCCCCTGTACAGAGCCCATCACCTACTGAGGAAATGCCACCTTTATCTCCTACATCATTGTCACCTGATACCGTGCTTGGTTATCCATTTGGATCTCCTGGGTCTGCACCACCTGCACCCCATGGACTACTAGATGCTACCACTCAGGCTTCTCTTATTGCTGATTATCAGATGACCCTGGGTGGTCTGTCTGAGGCCCGTAATGTTAGGAGTGATCTATTGGATTGACTCACTGTACCAAGGATTGAGGGCGGGGTACTTCCGGCAGGATTAGCGTATAGCATGGACAGGATTGAGGCTACCACCCGAATTACAGCTAGAGGCCATCTTGAGGGTCAGGTTGATCCATCTCTACTTGCGACTATCTTAGACCTCATCACCTCTGTGATGGAGCAGGTTCGGGATGTCGTGCGTGCCCGCATTTCTTGATCCGTGGTAGTGTGCAGAGCCAGAGCGATCAGACAAGGGTTTTGTGTAGCACCGCTTTTGGAGGATTAGCCTAAGTTATGAATGATTAGTTTTAATGACTAGATGATTATCTATGGTAGTACTTTTGGGATAGAAGCGATCAGATCAAATGATGTAATTCTCTTTAATGTGTTCAGTTGTTGTACCCTCGAACAAATGGTTATGTATATATTTGTTCCTTTTAGTTCAGATCAGTTTGTGGTGAATAAGTTCATATTGTTAATTGCACTATTAACACTTAAGAGTGTCATGAAGTTATAGAACTTGAGAATTCATAATTTACGATCATGTAAGGACTGAACGAGGGAAAGAATTAAGCAAAGTTAGTAAGACAAATATAAAGAGATTCTCAAAATTTTTCCAAACATTATGCCCCCACGAAGAATAAGATTTAGGGCAAACCCTGAATGTGATAATCAGGGAGGTCGCAATTAAGATAGAAGGAACCATAACATAATGAAATGAAAAACAAGGATTTTAACGTATAAGATAACCCTTATTACAGGAAAAGGATGATACATTTCATACTGAGAAAACAGAAGTCGAGCAAGATAAGGAAACCCAAGACGGTACTCCTATACGGAAATTTATGGACCTGTCTAAACAGAACTTATACTCTTATTCCCCACCACCACCTTGAGAAAACAATGCGGTAGGAAATCCTTTTATGACCTTAAGTCGCTAAGCTCTCAGAGTTCCAAGGAACAAGCGAACCCAGTAGAGGCGAGAGCCTGGCTAAAGGAAATATAAGAATCATTTGAGATTCTAAATGATGGACGAATCATAAAAGACTGTTTTGTCACTTACCCTCCTAAGAGAGAGGCCACTCATTGGTGAAAGGCCAAGAAAGGCACGGAGCCAGAGGTTATAATAAACTGATTAAAGTTTAGACAATTATTTTCGGGAAAGTAATTCCCAAGGTTAAGGAGATAGTGTAAAAGCTTTAGAGCCGAAACAAAGGCGGATGAGTATGATAAATTATGAATCTAAGATTGTAAAAGTTGTCAAGATTCGTTCCGGTGACAAGAATCCCAGAACAACGTGTTGTTTGAAGTCAATGATTAGTGGATTCATGAAATGATTATAAGAGAAAAAAAACTGAAGTGGGAAGAAATAAAAAGGCAATACAGTTTGAGGAATGATAAGGGAGTTGGGTATGAGGAAACCCTAAAGACTCGTAGCAATAGAAATAGAAAAGTATGTAATCATCAGGATGAGGGTGATTCACCATGAGTTAAAATTGATGGTTGAAGGCATAAGAGATACATATATTTTATCCCCTGTAAGTTGGGAGGATTCGAGGAAACCTTGAGATAATAAAATTGATGGTTGAAGGCATAAGAGATACATATATTCATGTTGAACACGACCAATATCTCCCAGAATAACCCTGTTGTCATTACCAAATTAGGCAAGCAAAGCGAAAAAAAAAACCGTTGTTATCTTTTGGAGGCCATATGGATTGACCTCAGTTTGAATAAGGATGCTATTGTGAAATTAAGTATAGACTATCGAAGTGAGATTGATTGAATAAGGTAATATATCAAGTATATATGACTTGATTTATCCATGGAAGAGTGTAAGTATCTTTTAAAGGTGGAATTAAGGATAAAACCCCGATAACTTGAAATGAATCCTAGGGGAATGCATAAAGGTTGGCATTTCACCCTTAATAGGGACAGCATGAGTTTTGACAGTATGAATTAGAAAGGATTAAGGTAACAAGAACCTTTAAGGATCAGTGGAGAAATTTTTCAGAAGTATATAGACAATGATTCTGGTATTAGTAAATGCTATCTTGATATGCCCTGTGCCTAGGGTGTACCTGATGAAGGATTTAAGGATAACCTTAGAGGTTTTACAAGGAGAAAGGTAATATTCAAAGTTCTCAAGAATAGAAATTTTGATGAAGGAAATATGACGTAATTATAATAATGCCAGGTGGGGCACGTGTTGAACCATAAAAAAGTATAGATCGATCCAATGAGGGTCGAGATTGGTGAAAACAAGAAGGACCCAAGATAAGAGACGTCCTAAGTATGATCGAGAGTCAGTCATGGCAATGTTCACATCTAAAGACTAAGGCAATGACTTATGGAAAAATGGTGATATATTTTTACCAAAGCGTAAGGAAGAGCATCTTCACATAAGAAGTGATTGAAATGAGGTAGAAAAATTATTTGGAGGTGGTTAAAATGACATTGACTATAAGGAAATTTTACTATCAGGAAAGGCCAAAGAGGTGGCCGACACTTTAAAGGTAAGAGGATAATTATACGCGCTCGTGCCAGAGGAATATAGTGATGATGGTTAAAGCTGTGAAGGTTGTATTATGGTTTGGAAGATTGACATTCCTTCTTATGACTGTGCAATACCAACCGTAATAGTAGTTGGTAAAGGTTTAATTCGTGTAATCGCCATGAGCGAGCTATCTATCTCAGAAGGTACTATCTTGAGATAAGCCAGGACCATGTTTCAAAAAGGACTAAATGAACCTTTGAGTTAAGTCTTCTATTTAAGGCATATGATTAAGAATGGTATTAACCTGCTATCGTTGCTTTGATTGAAACTCTTCTGCAATTTTATCTGCTTCATGTCATGAATGTACATCAGGATCTAGAGTGTTCTTCATGAATCATGAATGGTGATTATGTTAACTCCTTAGAAGAATTTGATACGACGGGTATGGACTCCGTATGGTTAGATATTAAGATTCCAAGGAAAACGAATGATGACAGTAGGTCAGTGGTGGACCATAGTAATGCAGCAATGATTCTTTGAATAGTGAGCCGATTACAACCGGGAGAGTTGTAGTGTAATGGATATTGAGATTGGGTACCACTAATCGGGTTGTGGTGATGTATAAGTTATCACTAATAGACTAATTAAGTAGATTATCTACCTATTGAATATTTATTCATTCTTATGAATAGAGAGTCGTATTACTATACGAGGAAGGTTGTAGTACAAGCATATAATTCTAGTAACGATGATGTCTAGAATGAAATTCCAGATTCGATGTTTGTTGTCGAGGGAATTTCAACGGTGATTGTTTATAAGCTCGAACAAGAGCATGGGTCCATAAAATGATGGATGGAATAGTGAAAGATTCAGGAACATGAATTGCGATGCTATAATACTTGATGTTGATATATATACACATATGTTTTGTTCTCCTATGACAAACCTCTATAGTTCAGAGGTAGATTCCAAGCCAGATATTTTGTGGCAGTATTCTTTTCATATACAATTCTCTTCAATTCATTCTTTTCTCTTCTGTTCATTTTGTACAAGCTGAGAAGAACAACCCTTCCAGAAGGGGAGGTATTGCCGAATGACTATCTATCTGTGTGATAGAAGCATAGTAGGATACCACATGTTGTTTAATTGCTTGTCAAGTACTAAAGGTTGGCCACCTTCTGTACTAACTATGTAATAGAACAAGTGTTCATGATCATAGTGATCTCTCAATAAATTCTTTTACTTCTATACGATGGATCAAGCTTTCGAAGATGGAAGATGCTAGAAAGGAAGTAGTATCAGTGCAGTGGTATTCTGAATTTAATGCGTTCGTGATACTAAGGGTGACGCAATTATTAAAAGGTTATAGAATGCTAACGAGCAGAAGTATAACCAGTATAGTATTATGTACGGAAGATTGTAATGACTACGAACTGGAAAAGAATGGGTATTGAGAAGCAAAACCTATAATGCTAGAAGCTATGATGAGAGTATGTGCAATAGACTTGAAAGAATTTGTAATGGTCACTTAGCACGGATTGAGTTTTCTTACGACAATAGATCGTATGTCAGTATCGGGATATCGCCTTATGAGATCCATGAGGGAAGACAATGTCGATCTCCCTTATGTTAGGATGAAGATTGTAGAGCGCAAGATGCTCGGACCCGCAGTAGTCCAAAGGACCAAGGATATAATAGATCTAATTAGAGGAGGGCTGGTAGTAGCCCAAGATGGACATAAGAAGTATGTTGATTTGACACGAAAGGACAAAGAATAGGAAGTAGGGGACCTAGTGCTGTTATAGGTATTCCCTTGGAAAAGATGGATGTGGTTCGGAAAGAAAGGAAAGCTAAGCCCACGAATTGTTGGACCCTTGGATATATTAAGACGTATTGGGAAGTTAGCATATGAGCTAGCCCTACCCCCGAACATGTAGCAAATTCACAACGTGTTCCACGTATCAATGTTAAGGAAGTGTAATTCGGATGCCAGACAAATAGGGTCATATGCGCACATAGACATGCAACCAGATGTAACCTATATGGAGCAACCAGGAAGGGTTATAGATCAAAAAGGGACAAGTGCTTAGGAGAAAGGATTATCAAGCTAGTCAGAGTTGGTGGTAGAACCACAATGTGGGAAAATTTACTTGAGAATTAGAAAGTGCAATGCTAAGAAAGTATCCCTATTCATTTTACTGTAATAACCCCAAAAATTTTGAACTTTTTGTAACCCTTATGAATAGTGTTTTTGCTAATTATGCTGAATAAGAAAACGTTTCATGCCACACTATGTAGCAGATCTTTTATTGATATTCTGAGATCTTATTAGCACTCTATATGGTATATAAGTGTATGTAAAGATCGTCAGAATCCAAATTCGAACACTTTGATTTTTCCCGAAAATCCACCAAATACAGAAAGAATTGAGTATAAGGTAACATGATTAAAAGGATTTTAATTCAAGGATTATAAGAGAGGATCATAAAAGGAATATAATGTATTGAGAAAGGTTAAGGGAACCTAAGTAATAAGATCCCGGGTATGATCCCTCAAACGATAAACGAGAACGAAAGTTAAGCGAACCATATAACAGATCAGCGGTCATTAGGAAAGTAATTAGGAGTTAATCAAGGAGGTTAGGCATGATGATGTCATCAAGCCAACAAGAAGAGGACAAGTGTGGGAAGATGACATAAGAATGATGACCTAAGCATGACAAAAAGAAGTGTGTTGTTGGTTGATTGTGAGCCACACAATTTTTACCATGGTAACAACCTAATTAACAAGCAAATCATCACACAAATACCTAGGCAACCAAACAAGAAGCATTTCTTCTCCCCCCTCATTCTTGCTCTCGACTTTTCCATGAAAAGCAAAGGAAAATTTTCAAAACTCAAGCTACACACCTTCAAAAATCAAGAGGTTTGTTTCTTTAGCTTCCATAATTCATAACTTAGATGAGCCATAAGTTTAAGCTCAAGATTCCATGTTTAACATAGCTAATCAATTCATCAAAGTTCTTGGTGAATAGTGTTTTCAAGAAACTAACTTTGTATTTTCTTATGTTTTCTTCAAGATCCAAGCTTAGTAGAGATAGTTAGTGGTTATTTAAGGCTTCCTAAGTGATTCTCCACTCTCCAAGGAAGGTATAACCCCTCCAAACCCTAACTTTACTTTGAGTATTAGGTTTGGTTTTGTTTGTTATAATTCATAAGAGCATGATTCTTATATGTTTAGAGTTTGGTTGGAATTATAATGATTTTGGGTTATAAATCTTGGTTGTTGGTTGATGAACCTTAAGTATAGTTAGTAGCTCTTGTTTGAGATTGAATAAGTTGGAAAAATCACGAGGTTATGGACTGAGTTAGTAAGGTTTGGATGAAGTTTTGTGGTATTGGTGGTTATGGGTTGATTTGTGGTTGATTTGTGGTTGATTGGAGTAGTTTAAACTTTGGTAATCGCGTAAATATGGCCGTCGTAATGCCCGATTTACTTTAGACTGTTTTTGTTCTTAACATCAGGACCCGTGAACTCACTGTTAGGTTTTGACCATTGCCATGATTAGATATTTCATGTTACGAGCTTCGTTTTGATATGTGGTTCGCTTGAATCCGATGTACGGTTTAGGAGAAACGACCGTTTTAAATAACGGCGTTTCCCGAACGAACCATTACCTCTCGCCTTACTTTGAAACATTGGTTAAGGACCTTAAATGACTAATTGGATTATGAAACAATTAAGTAAAGTGGATTAGGCAGTTGGTAAGGTACTCGCGAAAGAATCGCCTTAAAACTCTTAATGGTTAATTTATTAAAAATGGTGGAGCCGAGGGTACTCGAGCGACTTAACTGAATCGTTAAAGCGCAAAAACGAGCGTTAGAGTCTAGTTGGTTAAAGTATAGATTCTTAAGTGACTTTGGTTTAATTCCAACTTAAATGTTGTTTATAGGTTACCAACCTCGTCCAAGGCGTTTTACCGCCCCCAGTCGCTCAGGCAAGTTTTCTACCCGTTATACTGTTGTTGTGATGTATATATGTATATGCATTATCTTGTGATAGATGCATGATGGTTAATTAGCAAATCTTGCGATATATTGGAGCATGCTGACATGGAATATATGCATATATGTTTCGTAATCTTGATATCTATCTGTTGATTCCAATGCTTATAGTTGCATAATACCTATGCTAGAGATAAGTAGTAGTTACGTATACCCTTAGTATAGGAGACCCAAAGGTGGATATTTTCTAAAACCGGGAGTCGATATTCCCGAGTATATTATATATATTTATATATATATATATATTGATATAGTTTTCAAAACTATTAATCGAATAAGGTTTATTCGATAACTTTATTCTATGTAATCAATATTATTTTGAATATTCATTCGAGGACTTATGACTCCGTTTATTTTATTTAATGAATATTATTTTGAATATTCATTCGAGGACTTATGACTCCGTTTATTTTATGTAATGAATATTATTTTGAATATTCATTCGAGGATTTATGACTCCGTTTATTTTATTTAATGAATATTATTTTGAATATTCATTCGAGGACTTATGATTCCATTTATTTTATTTAATGAATATTATTTTGAATATTCATTCGAGGACTTATGACTCCGCTTATTTACTAAATAATATTCTTTATTTTATTAAAGAACAATGTTTCGATAATCAAACTTATTTTCGATTATTCAAATGAAGATCATACTTTCGTATAAGTATATTTTTGGTTATTTAATATCCATTTCAAGTATGAGTTTTAAAACTTCTACTTCAATTATTTTTATAAAGATTATTCTTTATGGGAATATTATTTAAATAATAATATTCAGATATTTTCTAAATATATTGGGACTGATTTATTTTATTAAATCAGCATTACTCCAAACATTCTTAAAAATGTTTTCGAGCCTTCAAAATGATTTTAAAAGTTAGAGCGGATCCCAAAACTCATTTTTATATTTAAGATCTTCCTTTCAAAGGGGATTTAAATACTCGCTCAAAACCTGAGGGATCCGGCTCTGTGGTGTATTTATATTCGCAACAAGGTTGTTGTTTTGACAAATGAATTGATTACTTACCCAACATTCGGGAAGTAAGCCCATCTAATTGAGTCGACATAAGCGACAGACAGGGGTACGGTCTATCAAAGTGTAAGTGGCTGGATGGCAGTCCATCAACGCGTAAGAGGCCGGGTGGCGGTCTAGCACAAGGTCCTAATGAGGCCAGGGTGATGACCGGTGGGGGATTCCATCCATCTACTAGTAGAAAAGATTACTTATTGGTATCTTTGCCTGATCATCAAGATATCGGGTTTATGCCAAAATTCTTTCTCCTTTCCAAATTCATTGGATATTACAACTCTGTTCATACTTTACATGACAGAGTTTTTCAGGAAATGTATGAGATATATATATATATATGGATATATATTGGGACTTAATGAAGTATCTCGTAACTTCATTTCATTCAATAATATTTCAAAGATTGAATCTATTCAAATCTTATCTTGTAGTCTCATCTATGTGATGAACTTTTGAAACTGATTATACCTTGAATGGTGGTAGTTCAAGTAGTATTCGGAAAAGATATAAGTATATTGGAGTATCTTGTAACTTCATCTTTTCAACTTATATCTAGTTAATGATTATCTTATGCATGAAAAAGATTTTCAGAAAAATGTTGAGACAAGGTTAGATATATGAGATCACCTTGCAACGATATTTTATACAGTTATAAACTGGAACTCTGGGTTTATTATATATGGCAGAGGATTTCAAAGATTTTGAAAAGTATATATGTATATATATACTGAATATTTTGCGACTTCGTCGCATTAAGATATCAAACTTGGTTCATTTCTTCTTGACCAAGACTTTCATGAGTACTATGAGAATGCTCATATATAGTTAATTATTATACATATTACTTCGGTGGGCTTGTTGCTCACCCTTGCTTTCTTCTTTCATCATACAACAACAGATAGTAAAGATGAACAAGACCAAGCTTCCAATTCGCAAGCGGTTAGGGAACGTTTCGCAGTTTTCTGGAAGCGTTGATGTCGGCGTAGCTGAGGTAGGAACTACCACTAGGCTAGGCTTTCAACTATTGATGAACCAGAATTATGTATATTATGAATTATAATAATGGCAAAGAATATGTAAATTATTCAGAAACCCTTTTGAGGTGAAATGGTTTATAATTGTGGAATAAAATGACCTGTGTTATTTTTGGTATTCATCTCTGAGACTATAACTTGTGGTGTGTGTTTCTTGTGGGGTCATAGTACAGAGTAGTTGATTGTTTATTAAGATTGGGTGTTATTAAGGGAAATGGAACTCGTGACAACCCGGATCCCCGACCCCAGATTTGGGGGTTTTACATACCTTGTTTACATTCTTAACATCTTTCAGCTTATGTTTAAGCTGCTTCTTAGTCATTAAGCCTATGTTAACTTCAGTTGGCTTATCTTGTTTAGGTTTGTCAGAAGTTACTTTATCCTTAACTTCTGATTTCTCAATATCAGACTTTGCAGTTACAAACTTAACAGGATTTACCTTTGGTTTTTGTTTAACAACTATAGGCTCAGTTTCTACAGTTCCCTTACTATTCTTATCATCTCCATAACCTAAGCCCTCTTTCCAGTTTCCACAACTAAGAATATCCTGAGTTGCTTTACCAGAGTTAGTCCAAGTCCTGATAATCTCTCTTTCCTTTTCTAACTCAGTTTTTAGAGATTCATTCATTTTTAGCACTTCATCCCTAACATAAAAGGCATCATCTCTATCTTTCTGAGTTTGATGGAACATGACTAACTCTTTTTCTAAATAATCATTCCTCTTTTTATAAGCAAGATTTTTAGAAGTTAATCTTTCACATGTTAAAGTTTGATCTTTATAACTAATGAACATGGTTTTAAGATATCTTCTCAACTCAGTAATATCATCAGAATGAAAGGCATAAGTAGTTTGAGGTACCTTTAAGTCAGCAGTATCAGAAATGCTATCAGAATTTGCCATCAAGGTATAGTTTTCCTCATCTTCAGAATCTGAAGCATCTGACCAGCTTTTTTTCTTTGTGACAAAAGCCTTGCCTTTGTCACTCTTCCCTTTTCTGCAATCAGGAGATATGTGGCCTTTCTCACCACAGTTGTAGCATTTAACATTTGAGTAATCTCCTCTGTCAGACTTTCCTCCTTTTCCTTCAGATTTTCTGAAACCTTTCTTATCAGAACTTGGACCTTTCCTGGAAAACTTCTTTCCTCTCCTGAATTGCTGTATGCAATCTTTGTGATTCCTTTCACTATAAGAGCACACAGCTTCATCATCTCTTCATCAGGGTCTATCTCAGGTGTACTTTCCGTTTCTGAATCATCATCACTATCAGAACTTGATGACTCAGTATCAGACTTTGTGATGAGAGCCTTTCCCTTGCCTTTCTCTGAGGCAGCAACTTTGGGACTTTCCTCCTCAACCACAAAAGCAACTGTCCTTGACTTTCTTCCATTCCTCTTGCTTCTTTATTCCATCTCAAGTTCATGAGTCTTGAGCATCCCATAAATTTCATCAAGAGTTGTTTCATCAAGATTATAGCTGTCTCTTATTATTGTGGCCTTCAAATCCCATCTTTCAGAAAGAGCTAACAGGAATTTAAGATTTGAATCTTCAATATCATACTCTTTGTCAACTAGTGACAAATCATTCAAGAGTTTGACAAATCTGTCATATAAATCAGTTAATGACTCATCAGGCTTTGAGTCAAAGTGCTCATACTCTTGAGTGAGTTTAGTCTTCCTGTTCTTCTTGATTGAATCAGTTCCCTGACACCTTATTTCCAAAGCATCCCATATCTCTTTTGCAGTCTTGCATTGAATTACCCTGTTTGACATGACATTATCAATGGCACTATGCAGCAAGTGTCTTACCTTTGCATCCTTCGCAATCGATGAGATATCTTCAGCAGTGTAATCACTTTTTTCCTTTGGTACATACTTTGCTGGCTGACCTACAACTTCCACAGAGAGTTTGGTTGGCATATGTGGTCCTTCATTAATCCTGTCGAGATATTCTGGATCTGTAGCTTCTAGAAACATAGCCATCTTCACTTTCCATATGGAATACTCAGAAGGTTTCAACATGGGAACTCTTATAGTCTCATATTGACTATGGGTTATGGTTTTTGGAGGTTCTTCAGTTTTGGTGGGCTTGGTTGGAGTTTCTTCTTCAGACATGATTATTTTTGGATCTTAAACTGTTTGTGTGTCAACAGATTGCTCTGATACCACTTGTTAGGTCACACACACTGTAGAAGGGGGTTGAATACAGTGTTTAGCATAATCAAATCGAATATAAGAACTCAAGTAACAGAAAATAGATTTTATTCAACACAATAAACTCTGTTACAATATGGAATTGTCCTCTCTCAGTGATGAACAAATTATCACGAGAGCTGCTAGGGTTTCAAGGAATAATAACTTCGATAATGATAACACTTATAGTGTAAACCCTATGCCTGTGTTTATATTCTACACAGTTACAAGATAAATTCTAATTGATATGGAATATAATTCTGCTTCCTAAAATATATCAACTAGTTATCTTTTCTTCCAAGTATTCTATTCTTTATAGAATTCTTTCTCCATGCATAATTCTTTCTGTCTTAGTCTCGATCTTTTTTCCTTTCAATCAGCCGCCTGCCTTATCTGAAAGTCATCTTATGTCCTGATATTATCTCCTGATAAATATCTTCTGATAACTTAAGTTCTGATAACTTAAGTTCTGTCTTCAGTATAAGTGTTGATTTCCAGTTAAGTACTGATTTGTCCTGTTAAGTAAGATCTGAAAACTGAACACAAATCATATTATACATGACATTATCAAATATATCTAACAGCGCCCTTTGTAACGATCAAGACTAGTAAGTCCATCGGTCCACACAGTGGTCTATGTACCAGTAGAAGATTCAGCAGCTACTGCGGCCCCCGCTTCTTCAGGTGGAACTCTAGGTTGAGGACTTACTCGAAATGCTGCCAAGATATCAGTATCTTTGGTTTCATATTCAGGAGTATAATAAGTCAATTTGTAATCTTTAACCCCAGCTTTGAATCCAACACCTGCTTTAGTCTCTGTTTGTGGTGACATAAATCCCTCCCTACAACTCATGAATTAAGAAGTCTCACAACAACAAGGTCTACTCGACATGAATTAGGCTTTAATGAAACTTTTTCCAGGAATCTTTCAAAAAACTCCCAACAAATACTAATATTATCAACTAATCAATTATTAGACCATGGTATTTGATTCGTCAAATACATCATTATTGTATACTCTTTCATATATATGGCGCAACCCAATTCTTATGTTTTTTTTTTTTTTCCTTTTTTTTGAATTGAACCACTTAAATAGAACTTGAATAATAAGAAATTCCCTCCTTAGAGTGGCCTATGTTGTATATGTAAATCCTAGACATAAAAATATACGGAATTTGTCTAGTAAAAGATATAAAAAATGAAAAGAAGAGGCTAGACATAAATAGATATGATGAAATAGGAAATAAGAAAAGTCGATGAGATAGAAAAAATGAATCGTAAATAGAGTTCGGGTTCGAGTCCCATAGATAATATAAATGGGCTGGTCTATAATGATAGACAAATAAAAGAGTTTCTCAAGATTCTTATACTTGATATTTTGAAAACGGGCAGGTTGAGCTTGAAAATTCACTCATTGAATAAGTAAACAATCGAATTGGATTCGGTTGTAGGGTACCAACGAAATCGTGTGCTAACTCCCATTTCTTATTGAATTATTGAATTAACCGATCAACTTGCTATCGGACATTTTTTTTTTTTGAATTCGATCATTTTCGCAAAAAGAATTTCGACCTATTTGACTTTATTTATTATATTATGAGAATAAATCCTACTACTTCTAGTTCGGGGGCTTCCACGCTTGAAAAAAAAAACCTCGGGAATATCACCCAAATCATTGGTCCGGTACTAGATGTAGCTTTTCCACCGGGCAAGATGCCTAATATTTATAACGCTCTGGTAGTTAAGGGTCGAGATACTGCTGGTCAACAAATTAATGTTACTTGTGAGGTACAGCAATTACTAGGAAACAATCGAGTTAGGGCTGTGGCTATGAGTGCTACAGATGGTCTAACGAGAGGAATGGAAGTGATTGATACGGGAGCTCCTCTAAGTGTTCCGGTTGGTGGAACGACTCTTGGACGAATTTTCAACGTACTCGGAGAGCCCGTTGATAATTTAGGGTCTGTAGATACTAGCACAACATCTCCTATTCATAGATCTGCGCCCGCCTTTATACAGTTAGATACAAAATTATCTATTTTTGAAACGGGAATTAAAGTAGTAGATCTTTTAGCCCCTTATCGTCGTGGAGGAAAAATTGGACTATTCGGGGGGGCTGGAGTGGGTAAAACAGTCCTCATTATGGAATTGATTAACAATATTGCCAAGGCTCATGGGGGTGTATCTGTATTTGGCGGAGTAGGTGAACGTACTCGTGAAGGAAATGATCTTTACATGGAAATGAAAGAATCCGGGGTGATTAATGAAAAAAATATTGCAGAATCAAAAGTGGCTCTAGTTTACGGTCAGATGAATGAACCGCCGGGAGCTCGTATGAGAGTTGGTTTGACTGCCCTCACCATGGCTGAATATTTTCGAGATGTTAATGAACAAGACGTACTTCTATTTATTGACAATATTTTCCGTTTCGTCCAAGCAGGATCTGAAGTATCCGCCTTATTGGGTAGAATGCCTTCCGCTGTGGGTTATCAACCTACCCTTAGTACCGAAATGGGTACGTTACAAGAAAGAATTACTTCGACCAAAGAGGGGTCCATAACTTCTATTCAAGCAGTTTATGTACCTGCAGACGATTTGACCGACCCTGCTCCTGCTACGACATTTGCACATTTGGATGCTACTACTGTACTATCAAGAGGATTAGCCGCCAAAGGTATCTATCCAGCAGTAGATCCTTTAGATTCAACGTCAACTATGCTCCAACCCCGGATTGTTGGTGAGGACCATTATGAAACTGCCCAAAGAGTTAAGCAAACTTTACAACGTTACAAAGAACTTCAGGACATTATAGCTATTCTGGGGTTGGACGAATTATCCGAAGAGGATCGCTTAACCGTAGCAAGAGCGCGAAAAATTGAGCGTTTCTTATCACAACCCTTTTTCGTAGCAGAAGTTTTTACAGGTTCTCCAGGAAAATATGTTGGTTTAGCAGAAACAATTAGAGGGTTTCGGTTGATCCTTTCCGGAGAATTAGACAGTCTTCCTGAACAGGCCTTTTATTTGGTAGGTAACATTGATGAAGCTACCGCGAAGGCTATGAACTTAGAAATGGAGAGCAATTCGAAAAAATGACCTTAAATCTTTGTGTACTGACCCCTAATCGAACCGTTTGGAATTCAAAAGTGAACGAAATCATTTTATCTACTAATAGTGGTCAAATTGGCGTATTACCAAATCACGCCTCTGTTGCTACAGCTGTCGATATAGGTATTTTGAAAATACGTCTTGACGGCCAATGGTTAACGATGGCTTTGATGGGAGGTTTTGCTAGAATAGGTAATAATGAGATCACTGTTTTAGTAAATGATGCGGAGAAAGGTAGTGACATCGATTCACAAGAAGCCCGGCAAACTCTTGAAATAGCAGAAGCTAATTTAAGAAAAGCTGAAGGAAAGAGACAAAAAATTGAGGCAAATCTAGCTCTCCGACGAGCTAGGACACGAGTCGAAACGATCAATGAGATTTCGGAACTAGTTGGTGTGTCCGAATAATCAAAAGAGGTTTGGTCTATTTTTTATTTGATTTGATTGTATTCACTCGACAGAATTAAATCAGGCGTAATTCTATTTTGATCCAACAAAAAAAATAAATAGAAAAGATACAAAATAAATATCAATAAAAGCAGATCAATCAAAGCAGATGGATATAAAAACTTATTAGAGACCGAAGTCGGTGGGATCTAATAAGTTCTACCTACTATTGGATTTGAACCAATGACTCCCGCCGTATGAAAGCAATACTCTAACCACTGAGTTAAGTAGGCCGTTTATCATCACAAAGAAAACTAAATGGGACCCATCCCCATCGATGGATTATAAATAGAATATTACTTATAAGCAATACCGCGCAAACAGATCAAAGAACTATGATCTTGGATCGTGGAATATTCATCTTGACAAGAAATTTTTTACATACTAAAATAGGTATCACAAGCACTAAGGGCTATAGCTCAGTTAGGTAGAGCACCTCGTTTACACGCGCGCCAATGTTTTTCAGGGGGGTCCATCATGCAATCAAAAGAATTGATCTTATTGAGAAATCGATGTCTTACTCCATAACTTTGAGGGAACAATAGCCTGACAAGGGGTTCAGTCTTGTCCCTTTTAGGTGCCAAACAGGCCCCATCGTTGATTTGAGATATTGATAAGGTAAATGTCTATTCAATGCTAGGCATAATGAGTACAAGGATCTCAAAAAAAGATCTTTTCGCCCTATGAACTTTAAGGTGTATCAAGTTTCATATTTCATTTTTAAGCAGAGCGATAGAGACTTCATCTAACTGAGGTTAATCTAGGCCAGAGGCAGACCTACGTCAAGATACCCCCTTTGAAACACTTTGGTAGTGTTCCTGGATCAGAATTAAAATAATGACTCAGAGCACATGGAGCCATCTCCTATTTTTCTATCAAAAAAAAATATGGCGGACTAACTGTTAGAAATATCAGTTAATGAAAGAGCCCAATGCACAAAAAATGCATGTTGGGTCTTTGAAACAGTTCAGATCATTTTGATAATAAAAAGTTTGATATGTTTTACCGAGAAAGTCTACGGTTCGAGTCCGTATAGCCCTAGAGCCCTAAAAAAGGAAAATAAAAAAATTGTATAATTTCCCCATTCTAGTTTGTTGCTTGTAACCGACCAGTTTTTTCATCAAAAAAAGTATTACTAAATTATTTATATAACCCCGGTCACGAGTATCTTTTAAAGTCGAACATAAAAAAATGAAAGTAAAAACATATTTCAATTCATTTGAGTGGGTGTTAGGCCTGAATGATACTATAGAAGGGGGTTGAATATAGTATCTACAATCAATTAGATTATAAACACAGGTATGTAACAGAAAATAAGTTTATTCAATATATCAAACTCTGTTACAGTAGGTTTAATCTACTCTCTCAGTGATGTATAATATCACTAAGAGCTGTTAGGGTTACAATGAATAATATTCTCATAAATGATAACACATATAGTGTAAACCCTAATCTGTGTACAGTTACAAGATATCTCCTAATTGATATGATATGTTATGTTTCCTAAAATACATCAATCAGAGATTATCTACTATAGTCCTTTAGCTATATAACTCTCCAAGCATATCTTCTTTTGTTTAATCCGGATCCTCTCCTGTAAATCAGCCGCTTTTCAACCCTGAAGTGTATCCGCACTTAAGTACTAATGTAAGTCCTGATGGCTTAAGTTTTGATAACTTCCTTTCTTCAGTAAGTTCTAATTTCTAGTTAAGTTCTGATAATAAGTTCTGAAACTAAACAAATCAGATTAGACATGACATCACAAATATATCTAACAATCTCCCCCAACTTGTAAATTATAAAAATATACAAGTTTATAGATTTGATGATGTCAAAAACATTTAAGTACAAATGCAATGAGAGTTTATATGCACAACTAAATACAACTTACAGTCCATGCAGCTTTTACCAAATTCAGTAAATCAGCCTGAATCCAAAATGATTCCTTACAAAGTCTGATACCAGCTTGGTCTCTGCATTTCTTTTAACTTCAAGTAACTGAGCTTTGACTTGCTGCAGTTCTTCATCTTCAGTATCACCAATCTGATATATGGCAGCTCTGGGTGCAGAAATTGGAGTCCTTTCAAGTCTATCTCCCAGTCTGATTACCCTTGGATGTGTAGAATCTTCATTATAGCATAAGCATCTTCCTTTCAGAATTACTTCTACCTTAGCAGAATTCTTCCTCATAGGAATTTCTTTTCCATCATCCTCGGTCATCATTGGAGTATACTCTATCATTCGTACACCAGAAATTCTGAGTAAATCTCTTATTGTCTTCAGAATATATTCTGACCATTTCCTGGTAACATCAAAATTTACCTTTAGTAGATAATGAATATATTGGAGCTCTGTGACAGATTTCTTCAGCACATCAGATTCAGATAATCTATAAGTCCTGCCATCAATCAGAAATAAGATCAATTTCTCTTTTACTTCATAATCATCATGAGTATCCATCACTACTTGAGCAGAAAACACTTTGTCAAGGTGCTTCTGTGTGATCTCTTCAAATGGCTTGTCAGTCAATGTGAATGTATCTCTAATATCAACTTCTATCCCAGTCTGGAATTTCTCTCTGTCAAAACCTAATCCAGAAGTGTCTCTAGCTTGCTTGGCTTTTACCCCAAATGTTGCAAGTTGATTCAACATCTGATTTGTCTTAGGCTGAACTGGAATAAACTTGTTCCATAGCAGCTTCTTCTTGTCTTCTAATGTTAAGCTGTCTATGTCAAATTGAGCAGTGTCAAAGGTTGATGTCTTGATGAATTGGTCAGGATTTGTAGTTTCATCTATAGCTTGCTGTTCTGAAATATCTTCAGAATTTATTAAGTTCTGAATTTCTTCACTCTGAACAACTTGAGCTATGTCAGAGGTTGTCTTAGATTCTTCTGTCATCCTCTTTCTCTTCAGAGTTTCAACTGTTTCATCTTCAGCAGCAGTATCATCAAAGACTTGAACCATCTTGCACACAGGATCCATCAGAATTTGAGGAATCTTCATCTTCTGTTTCTTGACTGTCTCCCCAACTTTTCCTTTTCCCTTGTCTTTGGGATCAGTAGTAGTTTGAGATCTAGTCCTTGATCTAGGAATCTCTATGGCAGATCTTTTTCTTATCACAATCCCCTTTTCTTTTGGCCTTGGTGGCTTTTTAGCATCAGAAACTTTTGACTTTGGTTTGCTCTTCTTAGTAGCAAATTTAGCTTCTTCTTCTCTTAGTTCCTCTAAATCCACTCCTGGATTATCCTTAAGGAATAGTCTGTTGGCCAATTCTTCATCAACAAATTGAATTTTGGGATCTTTTTAGAAGAATATTGCTTTTTTTCCTTTAAATTTTAAAGTCTGCAAAAACCTCTGTGACTCTTGGCTTCCAGCTTGGACTATCACATCAAAAGTAGTTGTCAGAACTTGATCATCAGTATTTGAAGTATCAGCATTTGTGATCAACAAAGGAATATCTTGATCTATTGGCTTCTTTCCTTCCTTATTCCTCCCTTGCATAGTAGATCTATGAGAACTTGTCTGTTGAGTGGGAATTCTGTTCAGCTGCTTCCCTTGACTTTGACCTCTACTCTTTTCAGAGTTTCCCTAGTCATCTCCATGATCATCCTTTTTCTTCAGTGTTTGGCTTGGTGAGCATTTGGACTTAACTACCTTCTCCCCCTTTTTGGCATCATTTTTTAGGAGTAGAGAAAGAAGGAGTTCCACTGAAGATTGGATCTCATTTAACTGAGTTTGTTGAGCAGCTTGATTTTATAATACCTCATCCAGTTGGGCCTGCTGCTTGTCTTGAACAAGCTCAATAACATCCACTTTTTCTCGAATTGGTCTGATAAACCTCTTCTTATCTAGTTTGAGCATCATGTCTAGCTTATCAGCTATTTCCTGAAGTTTATCAACCTTTGCATGAGTCTTGGAGTGTAGACCTTGTACAGTTCTTGTACTGAGGGCATTGACCTTTAGTTTATGCTTGAAGTCAGAACTTGTCAGCAACTCATCAGCTTTTGAAACATGTTCTGTCAGAACATGTGGGCTGGGAATAAAATCAGTATCATTCCATTTATGCATCCACTCAACCCCTCTAAAGGTTTCCTCCCATGGACCTGGAGCAGCCTCTTCCTCAAACTGGAATAATGCCTCTTTTCCTATCGGCACTATAGTGTTTACTGGAGCTGACTCTCCAGAACTTGCTAGAATCTCCTCATCTTCAGTTAACACCAAGGTGTGTGTGGCTGTAGGAGACTCTGAAGCAGTTTTGTCTAAATTGTGATCTTCAGTTTCAAGATCAAGAATTGGTGTTGTTGGTATCTTAGCCTGTAAAATTGGAGAAGTAACAGGAGTTGGCTTTTTTATAGTTGGAGCTTCCTGATATAGAACTGTAGGTATATTCAAATTATGAATATCTATTTCAGGACTTGTCTCTTGTTCTTCAACATTATCTGTACCTTTGATTGGACAGTGAGGTGGAGAAATCACAGATACTTGTACATGTTCTAATCTGTGGACTTCAAGAATTTCAGATTCCTGAATCAGAACTTCTTCAGGTGCTAGCAGGGCTTCAATCACAATAGGTTCTGATGAGATCAAAGATTCATGATCCCCTTCCTCAGCATCTTCAGCATCCTTAAATTGAATTGGTGCAAGATGCACACCTGCTCTTGTCTTCCTCAATTTTGATTTTTTAGATGGAGGGGTGACATGATCTGTATCAGAATGTGAAAACCTCTTTCTTTTCTGAATGCCAGAAGCTTCAGCTGCTTTCTCCTTCTAAAGAGTTGACTCTTCAGCTTCTTCTGTCACAAGTTCTGATGCATGAACCTGGACATGTTCTTCCTCATCTGATTCATCTCTCAGAATCAGCCTTCTATTTCTCCTTGGTGAAGGTTGAGGAATAGATTTAGCTCTTGATGTTTTGGGTCTGGAGGATGTGTCAGATTTTACAACTGGCATCTTTTGAGAAGTACCAGAGGTTGGTTTAGTTTTGGATTTGGGTCTGGACTATGAAGTGCTGACAACAGGTGTTGATGTTGGTGGTTGTGAGGTAGACTGTGGTTGTTGAGTAGTGGATGGTTGTGATGGTACTACATCAGGGAATATGGTTGTGTAAGTGTTTGGGATAGTGTTGACTAAGAACTGTTTGATAAATAGGGGTATTTGGAGAGGTCTTAGTACTTCCTTCTTTTATGTAACTTAAAAGTTTCCATTAGGTCACTGAACACTTGTGGCTTATCAGAACAACTATAACTATAAATTAATTGACAGGATCTAGCATAATATACTACATTTGTATCTTCCTTCATTCTGTCACCAATAAAGCCTAACACAGCAGATTCATAATCAAAATGAGTCTGATTAAGAAGTGCATACCCTATTTGTTGACTCATGATTGGAATGGCATCGAAATTGGAGCATTTGTTAGCAAAAGCCTTTGTGATGCAATCAAAGAAGAAGCTCCATTCCCTTCTGATGTAAGGCCTCTTCACCTGACCTAGCTTGGACAAGCTTTTCTCATATCCCAAGCTTGCCATCATGTTCTGAAGAAAAGATTCTCCAGGTGCTGAGTTGTAAGTGCAGATTTCAAGCAGATAAAGATCCTGCCTCACTGTAGTAACAGTTACCAGATACTCATCTTCTCTTGATAAGAAGATGATGCTTGGGGATCCAGTTTCACCTCCATCATTATAAATTCCATTCTGCCAGAACTCCAACACTTGTTTACCAGAGATTGCTTAAGGTTGGGTCAGAGCATACCCAATCTCACTGTGAGCCAAGAAATCCTGAACAAAGTGAAGTTCTAAAGGAGCTTCATCCTTGTGCAAGATAGCAGAGTAGTTGTTTGGGAAAAACTTAGCTCCAATAAAAATAACATCCTTTGGTGCCATTTCTGTTGAAAAATCAAGTGAAAATTTTGTGTTTGCAAAGTGTTTGATAAAATATCTGTAAGAGAACGTTAGAAAATAAGGGAGTAAGAAAATAAGAGAGAGGGAATAGAGTAAAAGAGTGGGTAAAAGATTGTATAATATTTTATCTTTGATATTTATACACTACACATGGTAACGTCTCTTTTTGAATTGAAACCAGCAGTTTTTACACTTGGCAGCGTGTAATCAGTCAAAACATAAATAGTGGGCACGGTAAACATGCAGTAATTATAGCACACATGCACATACCAAAACCAACACGCAACCCACTAACAAATGATTATGACTTTTTTATCTCACCTAATTATTTTTCTGTGAAATATAATCATTACAGTAAATACTAAAAATAAGTCAAGTAAATAAATAATGCCACGTAAGCATCAGGATTTGCATCAGAACTTGAGTATTATCAGAATTTAATGGTCATCATAACATGGCGTCTGTACTCAAAAAGTGAATGACTGTTTCTGTGTTTCTTCACACAAATACTGACTGGTTTCTTCAGAGTTTAATCATCAGAACATAATCAGAACTTGTCCTCAGAATTTATGCAAATAATACTTAACTATTTATCAGAAACAACTTAACCACTACGGTAATTTTCATCATTCATATGGAGTGATAGTGTGTGTATGTGCAAATGATCAGATAAAGATTACAGTCTGATAAACTTCAGTATATCTTAGAAATAAGACATAACTAAGAAAAATGCTTAAAATCGTTCTTGAATTGTGAAGTCTACTGTAGAATAAATTTATGCAAGAATCCACCTCAACTGTTTGTGCTTATTTTATGCATCTTTTGAAATTCTTTTGACAAGGGCTTCTCAGTGTAAATGATTTACAACTGCCATCAGAATTAATGTTGTTATCAGAATATTTCTCCAGTAATCAGAGAATGTGAAAAGTCACCAAGAAAAATCAATTTGCTTTTCTAATGCATATAACTTAATACCAACAATGCACTTGGATCTTCCCTTTCACATAAATTGCTATAGATCTCAAAGGAGTACCTGATTTCAATCTTTTTATTTTCTTCAGATAAGTGAGGCTTATCAAACATGTAGTTCATCATTTAGATTTACTGACATCAGAATTTGACAGATAAGAAGCAATAATCTAGTTTGTGACTTAGTAATAAGATACAGGAAGTAAATTTGACTAAGATCAAAATCAGAATTTGCTTGTGTTATTGATTTCCATATAAATAACTAATTCAAATATGGGATCCATAGTTTGTTAAAGACTACTAAGTCAGCATCTAACATAATAATCCTCATTGGATTGAATAGTCACAGAACATTCAAAACACTTTCAGAGTTTATAGAATCACATCCGATAATAGGCAGTGTTTAATATGTTACAATTTAAGCACATATTACATTGAGATAAGAAAATCTGTAAACACTGATCATAAAGTCTAATGTATGAGAACAAAAACTAAACAGATTTTGAGAAAGAACTTGAAACCATTCCAAGTTCATTTACCAGTCTTGTAAAAGTAGCTTCACATAGTGGTTTTGTGAAGATATCTGCTAGTTGTTGATCTGTTGGAATAAAATGCAATTCCACTGTACCTTCCATCACATGTTCCCTTATGAAATGGTACCTAATGCTGATGTGCTTTGTCATTGAGTGTTGAAATGGATTTCCTGTCATAGCAATAGCACTTTGATTATCACAGTAAATGGGTATTTTAGAAAATTCTAACCCATAGTCCAGTAACTGATTCTTCATCCACAGAATCTGTGCACAACAACTTCCTGCAGCAATATATTCTGCTTCTGCAATTGATGTCGAAATTGATTTTTGTTTCTTTCTAAACCAAGAAACCAATCTGCCTCCAAGAAATTGGCAGCTTCCACTAGTGATTTTCCTGTCTATTTTGCATCCTGCAAAATCTGCATCTGAGTAACCTATTAGCTTAAAATCTGATTCCCTAGGATACCACAATCCTAGATCAGCTGTACCCTTGAGGTACTTAAAAATTCTTTTCACACCTATTAGATGAGGTTCTCTTGGATCAGCCTGAAATCTTGCACAAGGATAGGTAGCATACATGATATCTGGTCTACTTGCAGTTAAATAGAGTAAGGAGCCTATCATACCTCTGTAGTTAGTAATATCTACTGATGCTCCAGTATCTTTATCTAACTTGGTCGCAGTGGTCATGGGAGTTAATGTTATAGAACTGTCTTGCATTCCAAATTTCTTGAGTAGATTTCTGGTGTACTTAAATTGACTGATAAAAGTACCTTCTTCAGTTTGTTTGACTTGAAGTCCCAGAAAATAACTCAACTCTCCCATCATACTCATTTGATATCTTGACTGCATTAACTTGGAAAATCTTTCACAAAGTTTATATTTGTAGAGCCAAAGATGATATCATCAACATATATCTGTACCAAAAGTAAGTCATTTGCATGGTTGAGGTAGAACAAAGTCTTGTCAATTGTGCCTCTGTAAAATCCACTTTCCAGAAGGAATTGAGCTAGAGTCTCATACCATGCTCTAGGAGCTTGCTCAAGGGCATAAAGTGCTTTGTCAAACCTGTAGACATGATTTGGAAATTTTGGATCTACAAAGCCTGGAGGTTGTTCAACATATACCTCTTCTTCCAATTTTTCATTGAGAAAAGCACTTTTCACATCCATTTGAAAGACTTTGAACTTCTTGTGAGCATCATAAGCCAAAAATATTCTTATGGCTTCCAATCTAGCAACTGGAGCAAATGTTTCATCATAGTCAATACCCTCGTGTTGAGAGTAACCTTTAGGAACCAGCCTTGCTTTGTTTTTTTAATAATGCCATCACTGTCAGTTTTATTTCTGAACACTCATTTTGAACCAACAATGGATATGTCCTTTGGGCTTGGCACTAGGGTCCAGACTTTATTTATTTCAAATTCATTTAACTCTCCTGCATTGCTTGTACCCAATCAACATCTTGAAGAGCTTCTTCCACTTTCTTTGGTTCAGTCTGAGATAGAAAGGAATGATAGAGACATTCATTTGTTGTTGCTGTTCTAGTTCTGACACCTGCTTCAGGATCTCCAATTATTAAGTCAGGTGTGTGTGATTTAGTCCACTTCCTTGAAGATGGAAGTTGATCTCTAGAACTGGATCCTCCCCCATGATCCATGCTGTCTCCATTAGCATTTTTTGATGCTCCCCCTGAAGTTATGTTCTCTGAGATTCCAGAATTTGAGTTGGATCCTTCAGGAATTGAAAAATTGGAGTTTCCAGAATTATCAGAATTTGGCTCATCAGAACTAATGAATCAGAACTTGAAGAGCCAGTGACTAGTTCTGATGCTTCTTGAGAGTCTTGAGATGTGGTATAATCATCAGCTTGCTCCCCCTGAACAGGTGCATTTTCCTTTGGAACAGTTACCAGAGTTTCAATGACATCAGAATTTAACCCGTCAGAACTTACAGGATCAGGATTTAGGTCATCAGAATTTACAGAATCAGAATTTACATCTTTATTTTCAAATCTCAGCTGATCATGATCATTGAAATCTTCAAGTCCAGTAATCTTTTTATCATCAAAAGATACATTGATAGATTCCATGACAACCCTTGTTCTTAAATTGTAGACTCTGAAGGCTTTTGTGGAATGTGGATATCCAACAAAAATTCCTTCATAAGCTTTTATATCAAATTTTGACAGCTGTTCAGGATGAGTCTTAAGAATAAAATACTTGCATCCAAATACATGAAAGTATTTCACATTTGGTTCTGTTTCTTCACCATCTCATATGGTATTTTTCCATGCTTGTTTATGAGTGTAGCATTCTGTGTAAAACAAGCAGTCTGTACAGCTTCAGCCCAAAAATAGGTTGGTAGCTTTGCTTCATTAAGCATAGTTCATGCAGCTTCAATAAGAGTCATGTTCTTTCTTTCTACAACTCCATTCTGCTGTGGAGTTCCAGGTGCAGAAAATTCCTTCTTTATTCCTTGCTTTTTGCAAAACTCTTCCATGATTGAATTCTTGAACTCAATGCCATTATCACTTTTTAATATTTTAACAGAATCTTTGACCAACTTATCCAGCTGTCTGACATGATCTGTAAGAGTAGATGCAGTTTCATTCTTCTTTTGCAAGAAATACACCCAAGTGTATCTTGTGAAATCATCCACTATAACCATAGCATATTTCTTCTTTGCAATAGACATGACATTTACTAGACCAAATAGATCAACATGCAGTAAGTGATAAGGCCCAAGAATTGAGGATTCAGTTTTGCTCTTGAATAAAGATTTTCTTTATTTTGCTTTTTGACATGAGTCATAAAGACCATCATGAACAAATATTGATTTTGGCAGTCCTCTCACAAGATCCTTCTTTACTAGCTCATTTATGTTGTTGGAATCTAAATGAGAGAGTCTCTTGTGCCAATTTCAGCTTTCTTCAATTGATGCTCTGCTTAATAGACAGATTGTAGAACCATCAGAATTTGTTGAAAGTCTGGCTTCATATATGTTACCATGTCTGTAACCTTTCAGAACCACTTTGCCTGTAGAATTACTTATAACTTCACAGTGTTCTTCAAAGAAATCCACATGGTAACCTCTGTCACAAATTTGACTCACACTTAGCAGATTGTGTTTAATCCTGAGACAATAGCTACTGTTTCAATTATGACATTCCCAAGATTGATATTGTGATATCCCAGAGTCTTTCCCATGTTGCCATCTCCATAAGAAACTCATGGGCCAGCTTTCTCCACAAAGTCTGATAGCAGGGCTTTATTTCCAGTCATATGTCCTGAACATCCACTGTCCAGAACCAGGATATTTTTCCTGTTGCCCTGCAATCATAAAGACCACTATTGATTAGTTTTAAGGACTTATACTTTCTTGGATCCTTTGTCCTTATTAAGTTTGTTAGCATTTGCGGCGGATTCAGTTTCAGAGTTTATACTAACATGCTTTTTATCAGACTTTATATCAGACTATGCATCAGAATTTACACTAGAAGGAATTACACTCACTTTCTTTAAAGAAGGTTTTAGTTCATAATAATCATAGTACAAACTATTATATTCCTTACAAGTATAAATAAAAAGCCATAAACTACCACAATGAAAACAAGGATTTTGTGGTTTAAACCTAACAGACTGACTCTTAACTCCTGATCTAGGAGGTAAAGAGTTTATATCTTTATTTTTCCTACAAAAAGAAGCAAGATGGTTAGAGTTTCCACAATTATAGTATTTTTTTTCTAGGAGAATTAGGAACAGGCATATAATTATTACTTTTATTCTCCTTTCCATTCCTATTTTTCCTAGCTTCCTTTACCTTGTTCACATTTTTAATCTCTTTCAGCTTATACTTAAGCTGCTTCTTTGTCATTAAGCCAATGTTCACCAAACCTGGTTTATTTTGTTTTGATTTGTCAGAAGTTGACTTTTATTTGACTTCTGTTTTAGAGTCTTTCATCTCTTCAGAATTAGACACAACAGTTTTTGTAACAAATTTAATAGGATTTACCTTTGGCTTTACAATCTGTTTGATAGCAATTGGCTTAATTGGCAAAGTCCCTTTCTAAATTTTACCATCTTTATAACCTAACCCCTCTTTCCAGTTTCCACTACTTAGAATATTCTGTCGTTTTGCTTGAGTTAGTCCAAGTCCTGATGATTTCTCTTTCCTTTTCTAATTCAGTTTTTAGATAATCATTCTATTTAAGCAATTCATTCTTAACATACACAACATTATCTCTCTCTGTCTGAATAATGTTCATCTTGACTAACTCTTCTTCAAGATAGCTATTTCTGTTTTTGTACTTTAGATTTTCAGATTTTAATCTTTCATTCTCTAAAGTCTGATCTCTATAGTTAATATAAATGTTTTTCAGAAATAATCTCAACTCAGTAATATCTTCTGTATCAAAAGCAAGAGTTGATAAAGGTACCTTTACTTCATCAGCATCATAACTACTATCAGCATTTGCCATTAAGGCATAGTTTACCTTTTCTTCAGAATTTGAAGTGTCTGCCCAGTTTTTCTTCTTTGTGATAAGTTCCTGGCCTTTATCACCTTTTTCTTTCTTGCAATCAGGAGAGATGTGGCCTCTTTCACCACAATTGTAGCATTTAACATTTGAGTTCTCTCCTCTGTCAGACTTTCCTCCTTTGCCTTAGTCTTTCTGAACCCTTTCTTGTCAAAACTTCCACCTTTCATGGAAAACTTCTTACCCTTTCTGAATTTCTTGTCGGCTATCTTTGTGATACCCTTCACCATAAGAGCACACAGTTGCATCATATCTGCATCAACATCCACTTTAGATAAATTTTCAGGTTCTGAGTCATCATCATTAGAATCTGATGACTCTGAATCAGACTGTATGATGAGAGCCTTTCCTTTTGCCTTCCTAGAGACAATTGGCTTTTCTTCAGTCTTTAAAGCAACTGTCTTAGACTTCCCTCCATGCCTCTTTTTTTCTTTTCTCCATTTCATGTTCATGATTCTTGAGCATCTCATAGATTTCATCAAGAGACATGTCAGCAAATTCATAGTTGTCTCTTATTGTAGTAGCTTTCCAATCCCACTTTTCAGGAAGAGCTAGTAGGAATTTCAGATTTGAATCTTCTTGATCATATTCATTATCCACTAGTGATAGATCATTCAACAGCTTTATGAATCTATCATATGTATAAGTTAGTGACTCATCAGATTTTGAGTCAAAGTGCTCATACTCCTATGTGAGTATTATTTTCCTGTTCTTTTTGATGGCATTGGTTCCTTGACATCTCACGTCCAATGCATCCCAGATTTCTTTTACAGTCTTGCATCCAATCACCCTGTTTGACATGACATTGTCAAGTGCACTATGAAGCAAGTGTCTTACTTTTGCATCCTTGCCTAGTGAAGAGATGTCTTCAGTGGTGAATTCTCTCTTTTCTTTGGGAATTATCTTCTGTGGCTCATTCCCAATGGCAACAGAAAGCTTTGTGAGCTTGTGTGGACCATCATAAATTCTGTCTAAATATTCTGGATCTGTAGCTTCCAGAAACATGGCCATCTTCACACTCCATACAGGGTACTCAGACAACCTGAGCAGAGGAACCCTGATGGTTTCATATCTACTGGTGTTTTGAATGGGTTGAACCTTTGCAGGTTCTTGAGGGTCTTGTGTTTTTGATTAATCAAACATGATTGATTGTTTGGATCTTAACTGTTTGTAAGCTTAATAGATTGGCTCTGATACCACTTGTTAGGCCTCAATGATACCATAGAAGGGGGTTGAATATAGTATCTACAATCAATTCGATTATAAACACAAGTATATAACAGAACACAAGTTTATTCAATATATCAAACTCTGTTACAGTAGGTTTAATCTACTCTCTCAGTGATGTATAATATCATTAAGAGCTGCTAGGGTTACAATAAATAATATTCGTGTGAATGATAACACATATAATGTAAACCCTAATCTGTGTTTATATACTACACAATTACAAGATATCTCCTAATTGATATGATATGTTTTATTTCCTAAAATACATCAAACATAGATTATCTACTGTAGTCCTTTAGCTGTGTAACTCTCCAAGCATATCTTCTTTTGTTTAATCCAGATCCTCTCCTGTAAATCAGCTGCTTTTCATCCCTGAAGTGTATTTACACTTAAGTACTGATGTAAGTCCTGATGGCTTAAGTTCTGATAACTTCCTATCTTCAGTAAGTTCTGATTTCCAGTTAAGTTATGATAATAAGTTCTAAAACTAAACAAATCAGATTAAACATGACATCAAAAATATATCTAACAATGGGGCTCAATGGATATTTATCCAATCATGTGGCTAAAGAAACATATTTTCTTCATGAATCTTCCGAGTCGAATTCTATATGAATTTTCCTCCTTTTCCATTTCTATCCACAATCAGAAAGTTAGTGAAACTCTCCCTCTAGTATAGAAATGACCTGTTTTTTTTATGTACAAGCTAAAGTTTTAAAAACAACTATCTTTGGTAAGTTTCATTATAAACATTGTAAAAAACGTCAGCTAGGTTTTGTCTTTGTATACCTTCCCGAAACCTAGCAAACCACATTATAAAAGGGGTAGTATTCTCTTTCTTTTCTGTATTCACTTTCATTATTCAATCAACAGAAACTCCTCAGCCTGTATATTAATATTAAGAAAAGGAATATACCAACACCGATCTTTTCTAAACCTTGAGATGAGATGGAAATTTCTAGAAATTATCTTACATCTGACTACTTATTCTATTCGAACTCTCTAAGAAAAGAGGAAAACCCTCCTCTATTCATACAAGAATAGAAATATATAAAGATATTAAAAATGGATTTCAATAGAAATATATAACGATACTCGAAATGGATTTCAATTTCTAATAATTAGAATATATTCATTTATATAAAATAGAATAGAATTCTAAAATAAACTAACAATAGTTAGTTATACTAACTATAACTAACTCAAATTGAAATACATGTAATGGAAATTGGATTTCAGTCTATGAATATTGAAAGGAGACATAT